>NC_135226.1:13343323-13575823 GCF_052324685.1 Brachyhypopomus gauderio
AGAATAACATTTGTGGCTTTAAAAGATACCATCCTACATTTACCATTTGTGCTATAAAGGATTATGTGTGCAATTTGAGTTTCCTCTACACATTCCAATTGGCACATTCATTATATGTCTGGTTATGAATATCTCAATAGTTTTACGGGGGTTTGCACAATATGAATTTTTTTCTGAAAAGTATGAAATTTGATTTTAATCTTTTCCAGGTCTGGATAAGTATGAAAAGAAGAAATGGGATTATGGAAAAAATATATATTTGTGTTTCCAGACTGATGCCCCTATTCTAAAATATAAAATTCAGAATTTTTGAAAATAAGTCTATCATATAAAAAGAAGTATATCAACATTTAGAAAAGTCATCCAAAACGGGCAACATGTCTTTGTGAAGGCAGGCCAGAGTGAGCTTCATGTGGGTGACAACAAGACAACATGGACGTCATGCAACTGAACATGAACTCATGTGCAGCACCTGAACAGTCCAACCTGCAAAGGAGCCACGCCATGTTACCTCAAGAGGAAATTTAGGTACACTAAAATAAACAGCGGTACATTAACTTTATTACAGTCTTATCAAGTGAAAATATCACATGCAATATTAACTGTTGATAATATTTATATCTTAATTATATTCTGATGTATTCAGTATTGACTTATACTTCAGTAGCATTGACTTCAGGTTGTGGATGAAAGACAACAAATCAGGAAACATAGTTAGACTAGAATGCAATATTCTCAAAACACTGTAAACTTAGTAACAAAGTAAATATGAAAGCACTGGGTGAAGCTACCTGTGTGTGTGTGTGTGTGTGTGTGTGTGTGTTGTGTGTTGTGTTATGAAAAGTCAGTTGTATTTGCCCTGTTGGACTGTAGGCCTCTATCCCATCTGCCTACCCCCGTCAGCCCTCCAGCCTCCTGTGGCCACCCTGCTGACCTTCTTGTCTGTCCCTGTGTTTTTACCATCACCCTTTCCTGGTTTTGTCTTGGACCCTGTCATGGTCTCTGTTCCTGTGTCTGCCTCCATCTCTCTCCTCATGCTCATAAGTCTTATCTGTCCCCTTCCCCATGACTGTCTTTGCCCCTGTTCTCATGTCCAATGTCCTCCACTCCTGTGTCTGGTTGTGTGATCACATTGTGGTTTCCCTATGACTCATGCTCCCACTATCATGTTAAGTCCTGTGTTTCACCCTGCTCCTGTGCCTGCTCCTCACCTCCCACAATCCTTTGCTCTGTGCAGGGCCGGCGCCACGGGGGGGGCGAAAGGGGGCGTCACCCGCGAGTTGTCCCGCCCCCTCAATGTAAATAGTATCGTTACACGCCACCCCCCGCTTACAACTTATGTTCGCCAGCTCAACAATTTACGTTCGCCACGCTTTTCTGACGCCCCCCACTGTATATGTTATGGCTCTGTGTCCTGTAGTTTCTTTTGGGTTTGCTTCATTCTGTTCTGGTTTTGTTTGTGCCCATTGCTTCAGCTTGATCTGTACTCCACCTTATAATGTTTTGAGGTGTTCCTTTTTGTCTTGCTATTGCCCTTTTTTAATCCCTTTGTTTTCCATATCTTATAATTGGGTCATTATTCTGTGTGCCACTGTTTAATATACCATCCTGTTTGTCTATTGGCTAGTTGCTTGATTTTCTATGTTTAAATCATTGTGATATTGTTTCATAGTTTTTGTTTCCATGTCCGTCTTTCTTTCTTCTCATCAGTAAACATCACTCTACTCTGCATTTACATTCTGTCTCTTATCACAAGCCATCGTTGGAGGGTATCCTGTAAATATATGTCTCTAAAGGCATTGATTAACTCTGTTTTTGTTTCAGACCTCTTGGAGATAATGTGGTGCAAGAAAATATAAACTAACAGAAGTTGCCTACAAATTTCAGGGATTTCAGCATTTAGATTCTTGACCTGTTGTCTAAGGGCACTCAGACTTACTGTCTGCAGAAAAAAATCAATGGAGAAAAAAGAGCCAATGGGCTGGGCTTGCTGTTAGTAGTCCACCTAAGAAGCCATTTTGTCTTTTTGCCTAAACAAGTTTTTCCTTGCTGATCAAGAATTTATTCCGTTGGTCAAGACTAACATTGTATTTATGGCCAGTAGCTTTGTGCTCATAGCTCTGGCTTCCTTATGTTCTGAAGCTCAAGCCCAAGTGGTCTGGAAGTGCCTAAATTAATTTGTTACATATTGGTTGGCAGTGAACACATAAAAAAAGCACAACCCTTGTGGTAGTGAGGTGTAATAGAGGAATCATCTCTCACTGTCATCATTTCAAAAGGTGAGATACCAGTGGATTGATGTGGGGTGGATTGAATGGTCAGTCTTAGTCAGTGGTCTTGACCTACTTGTGCAGCATTCCGACAATGGTATGGCTGTTTGCTCCTGTCCAGATGACTGAGGGTGATGGGTAATGTGAATAATGCCTCAATCCGTAGCATCTGCCATAACGATGTCATTATAGTGACTGACATGGGTACCAATTTGGAATTAAGGGTAAGTCCCAATGGCATAACACATGATAAATCAGCAAAATCATACTTTCTGCTGTGTAAATTGCTGGTGGGAGGAATTCCACCAGTTTCTTGAAGGTACATGTCACACTGAGGAGAAACATCTTACCCCTTGACAATTCTGAAGACTGAATGAAAGAAAGGTAATTCATTTCTTATTTAATGGGGTCCTATGCCATGGTTTTGGGGGCTGAAATAGACAACACACTATGCAGCTCTTACATATTTGTCCATGTCTCTGGCCAAGAAAGATGAGTAAACCACATTTTGCATGTGGCTTTGGCACTACGGTTGCCTCCACAAGATTCATCATGGACATACTTGATCTTCACCACCTATGGTGGTCGAAGAGCAGTGCTTTGACAAGCTTCAGACAATGTCCCAGTGTGTAGTTTGTTAGGGTTTCTAGACAACTGTAATGACCCTGGGTTGACATTCTGGGTTGGCTATCAGCTATAAAATGGCTCTGGCTCTTGTGGCTCTGGTCTTGCTGCATGGTAACTAAATTTCTATCACCTGGAAATTATGTTCCTTCTTCTAGGTAAAAACATTTATGGTGCAGTTTCTTAGAACTTCCACAATGTGTCCCCTTTGCAAATCCCATTGCCATCCCTGTCTGCAATGATGAATATTATTTTTGCAGAAGAACACACTTGCTAATTAAACGATTAATTACTCAATCATCTTCACCACCGAACACCAAGGAAAAAATTTGCACTTGACCTACTTTTCTGTCTTGGACCCACTTGGTGGCAGAATGGACTTAGTTCATGTTATCACACATTAAAGGGTTCAGACTGCACTACTGATATCATAGTTATAATTGAAGTATAAGAAACTATACTCACATGGTGCAATAAGGAGAATTGCTAGTTTCTGGGTGTGCATGTGTCTGTGTTAGTTGCCTGGGTGTTAGTTAGCTGGGTGTGCACTTGTCTGTGTTAGTTAGCTGGGTGTGCATGTGTCTGTGTTAGCTGGGTGTTCATGTGTTTGTGTTAGATGCCTGGTGTTAGTTTGCTGGGTGTGCACTTGTCTGTGTTAGCTGGATATACACATGTCTGTGTTAGTTAGCTGGGTGTTAGCTGGATGTGCATGTGTCTGTGTTACTTGGGTGTTAGTTAGCAGGGTGCACGTTTCTGTGTAATTTTGCTGTGTGTATGTGTCTGTTATTTAGCTGGGTGTGCACATGTCTGTGTTAGATAGCTGGGTGTTTGTTAGCTGGGTGTGCATGTGTCTATTTTAGTTAATTGGGTGTGAGAAGAAAGATAGCTAAAAGCAGCATGTTCAGATTCCATTATCTATTATCTTTCTGACTTGTTATTGTGTAAATGAAACCTTTGCTAGTCACAAAGCTAACTCCAGAAATATACACTAGCAATACACAGTGGTCTAACATAGTACAGCATAGGTATACAGTCATACTTTAATGTATTTAGTCCTTTATGATCATGGGCCAGATCGTTGGTCAGGCAGCATTTGGTGTGTGGAAAGCTCTCGTTGTGCACATTGAAGAGAAAGTCCCACTGAATCAGATCACTCCATTAATCATTACATTCATTTTTCAGCAGCCACATGGGTTCACCTGAACTGATGCTTTGAAAGTAATTACATTTAAAATAATTACCAGTAAAGTAATACATTTGTAATCATTTTGGTTCTTATTTATAAAAGTGACAAAAATGTGTAAAAATAATGCAATATTAAACTCAATTAATTGTATTAAATATCACTGTGTATCATTACTAATTCTTAAATTAGATTTGTTTTTATACAAAAAAAAATTAAATTATAATATATATTTTTTTAATTATAATAATAATTGTTTGATAGTGTTTACAAGTGTATTTGTTTTACTCCATCTAACAGCCAATGATGTAAAGTCAATAAACTGTAGTCAGTGGACTCTTTTGTAGTCTCGTGAAATGTACATGAACTACTGATGAATTTGAGGCTGGGAAAGTATGGTGGAACCCTAGTGTAATGCATTGCGTGTTGCTGAGCAAGGAGGCAGACACAAATGCTGAGGAGAGCGAGATATATTAAAGGGAATTCCAAACTCACGGTCGTATCGGCAGGCAAGGGTCGTAACAGGAGGGCAATCCGAATAAGACAGCTAAACAGGCATGGCAACACACAAGGACAACTCACAGGGCAACAGGAAGAACACTAGAAAGAAAGCACGACTGAACAAAGAACAATACTCACAAACAGTCACAACATAACAGAGAGCGCAAAGTCCCAAAGAGCACAAATTAACAAAACAACCGATAAATTAACAAAACAACCGATAACGGCTAGGGAAACGCAGGGACTATAAATACACAATGCTAACAAGACACAGGTGGAAACGCTGACGACACGGGCGTGGCATACGGAGGGAAACCATGGAAACAGATAACAAGGCGGGGTCGACAAGCAGGTAAACAACACAGGCACGAGGAACAGGGAACCGGAGTGACAGCTAGAAGAGGGGGGCGTAGCCCTACATGACACCTGGTTTCAATACAATATTTATGAAATCCAATTACTTCATAACATGCTATGGTGACTGATTCATTTTTAAGATCAGGTCAGACACAATTTCATAGAATTTTATAATGAACTGTACAGTTCATTTCAAAAATCTATTTATTAAATTAATCCTCTGAAGTTTAAGGGCATTTTCTCTGTTTTTGCATATTTTCTTAAATTAGAATTTTAAGGTTTCCATATTATTCCATAATATTGAATATGAAAATGGTCAGAACAACCTCAGCTTTCATCCTGATGAGGCACCATTTGACCTAGTCTTGTATGAAAAAATAATATTGCCCTAAACTTGAAAATATATGGTCCACTTTTAGAAATTTCTCATATGATATTTCTCATATCTTTACTCATGTGGAACATATGTTATAGTGTTTGAAATAAGTTCAGCAAAGTTATTGGTTCACAAACAGTGAAATATATGTGTCACGTTGTGGGGGGGCCCCCTACCGGTCGCCCCCGGTTACAGCGGCAGCGGTCCTGTTTTTGGTCACGTGATGTTCGTCCCTCAGGTGGGCGGGACCCATGATCCATCTCACCTGAGGGTCGTTTGTTCGTCTATGTACGTCTTGTCTTTGTACCAGTTGACTGCTGGTTATTATTTCCTTAATCTGGAACCATGCACGGGTTTTTGGTTTGCACACTTTCTATTAAACCATCCTCTTTCTCTGAGACTTGGCGTGATCGCTTCCTTTTTGTTGCTCACCCCTGCCCGTCACAATATGAATAAAGTTGTATAGAAATGTGTAGTAAATGTATAAAATTTGAATTATATTGTATATATATATATATATATATATATATATATATATATATATATATATATAAAACTGAGATCTGTTCCTCCCCCAAACCTTAGAGAGTGAAAGATTTCATGAGTTTGAATGAACAATGATTTGACATTAGATTTCATAGAGCATCAAGGTACAAGATATTTTTTATCTGCACAAAATAGACAAATTTTATTCACTGTTCTGTTTCCCTGTATCTGCTGTTTGTTTCTGATTGTTTAAAGTACATCAGTCATTAGAATACAGCTTCAACAATCTACATAGCTCTGTTGAGATTAGGTCAGCTGCCAATCAGAGGTGAACTCTGTGCTTCTGAAGAGTGGATCTCTTTGAAGTCTCTTGCTGTGGCAGGACATGAAAGATTCACGCCACAGGACCTAGATAGCTTTGTCTCAAAAGTCTTGACATGTTGTCAAAAAAAAAAAAACCTCAACAAGAGGCAAGCGTCAGGAAAGAAGGCCCTCAGGGTAGTAAAGTCTGCAATGGTTTCAACTAGAGAAATTTCAAAACCAACCTGATGTCTCAAGATCCTGGGACCAGCTTATTGCCTAGATGCTTAATTAAAGAAAAAAATATATAAAAATTCATTTGTTTCTTGAATTTTCAAAAGTTGAATTAGTTAATAATAACATAAAAAAATAACTACTGCTATAGTAAATCAGTGTCACTGAGCTTAACTAACAGGAAGACAGTACCACAACGCTTACACATTTGTGTTACAGAAATTACAGAAATCAAGTTTCATATACATGAGATTAGATTTACATGAGTAACATGAGTTACATTACAGTATGTGTTAAATCAAATCAGACATCAAAACTCTTTTTATTGTCACATCACATAGTAGGTAGGTGGGTAAAAAGCTTAAGTGCAAAACTTATGTGACATTAAAGAAGCACCAGAAGGCGTGGTTGAAGCTGGAAAGGTTTTCGTGTCCATTGTGGTAAACAGGCAAAAAAGAGACAGGCGCTCTAAGCGCTACAATAATGTCTGGGCCACCGTAAGGGTGCCAATACAGTCACTCTTGACGAACTTGAAGGGGGATCCGCCGATTCAGGATGTGGAGTCTCTCTCACTCGTGACCTGCAGGGCTAAATAGGGCATGGTTAATATGGAACAGGTGCGGGTGATTATCAATAAACAGGTGACTGTGAATATGGAAGTGAGGGTGTGGGGGAGTGACGTGATTTACGAGGAGTGGGTGTCTCCCCTGAGCCCTGGGACCAGCCTGCCGTGACAGCTTAATATAATAATATATAATGTATACATTAATATTTATAAAAATACATGTATATTCTGGAGAGAGAAATATAGGATATAGGCGTGTCCACACACCGTTCATATGTACACACATCTCAGGCATGACATGCATTATTAGTGCACACTGTATGTATGATGACCTGTAGAAAGACACTGTGCCCTGAGCTGACTGCTTTGAGTCTGTATGCTCCTGAGTCACTCCTGATGCCCAGAGGTGGACATTCCAGGTTCACAAAGTAAAACTCTTTCCCAGGAATTTACTCAAGCTTGCTTGATTTTCTAATTAGTGCAAGCCAGGTAAAATGAGTGGAATCAACACAATCCAGGAAGCCTGAGCAACATCTTGGCGAGGGCTTTTACTTTCTGAACCTGGATTGTCCACTTCTGCTGATGGCAGCAGGGAGAATATATTGTGGCTTGGGTGGATGGGGTGTCTTGTGGTCCTTGTGGATTTATTGAGACAGTGTTGGGTGTATAGCTCCAGGAACGACGGGAGTTCCACCACGGTGATGTGTTGGGGTGTCCTCACCACTCCATGGGGAGCTTTCCAGTCATGCAATCTGCCAGGATGCTCTCCACAGTGCAAGTGTAGCCCAGTCTTAAGGATGTAGGAGTTCGTGCCAAACATATGCACCTTCCTGAGGTAGAAGAAGCATTCCTGCCCTCTTTACCACCTTGTGGCAGCAGCACAAGGACCGCCTTTATAATGCGTAATGTAATTTGCTGGCTCTCTCTATTATGCATAGTTGTTAGCAGCATTCCTGCGTAGGGTGTGGTCATGGCAGGAACTGACTTGTGTCCTTTGGGGTGACATGGAAAGACTTTATTTAAAATAAGGAACTGAGAGAAGAAGAGAAAGTGTTCCTGCTGGCTACCTAATGATGGCTCTCTACTGTAGTCGCATTGATGGTAATGGAGACCTTCTCTACTGTAGTCTCATTGATATTAATGGATATGTGCTCCTCCTTTCCTGCTTCCAAAAGTTCCTTGGTCTTCTTGACACTGAATGAGAGGTTATCCTGGCCGCAGTATCTCGGGTATACTGACCTCTCTCTATAAGAGGTCTCCTTCTCATGGTCAAAGTCAAAGTCAAATGTATTTATAATGCGCTTTTTACAACACGTTGTCACAAAACCGCTTTACAAACACATGGGTCCAGATCCCTAATGAGCAAGACAGGAGCGACAGTGGCAAGGAAAAACTCCCTAGGCGGGGGTAAGGACGAATCTTTGGGAGGACCAGGACTCAAAAGGGAACACATCCTCCACTGGGAGGCCCAGATAGTAGCAGTCCATGAGCAGTCCCTCCAATGTGGATGTTGGGCCTCAGTTGGGCGGCAGCATCGACAAGTCTACTGGCAGCATTATTACATCCACTAGTGGCATCGGGACATCCACTGGCAAACCAGAACATTTTCTAGGTGCTGTTCGGTATTATCTTTGTAGAAACATGTAAGCAGGATGCAAAATGCAGGTTGTAAACATGGAAAAAATAAGTTTCCATGCACAGTATATATAGCATATAAATACCAGTGATTAACACGTGGCTCTGGCAGGCTAATATATAACAGCTGAGATCAGGCCTGCTATTGCCGTGTCATCTGCAAATTTAATGACGACATTGGAACCGAGCATGGCTGTTCAGTCATGTGTGCACGAGGAATACAGGTAAGGGATGAGCACACAGGCCTCTTGTGATGCTGTCAAGAAAGAGAGTGATGAGGTGGTGATGCTACACATCCTTATCACCTGGCAACAGCCCAACAGGAAGTTCAGAACCCAGAGTGTGTTGCTTTCTGTGGAGCTTTGAGTGTACTGTGGTGCTGACCACTGAGCTGAAGTCCACAAGCAGCATTCTCACATGTGTGTTCCCCTTGTCCAAAAGGGCGGTGTGTAGAGTCTGGGCTGTGGATCAGTGGATCTACTCTGTCCGTAGACATGTTAAAGTGGCGGAAGCAGGGAGTGAATTCTCTAATCAGCCTATCAAAGCACTTGTTTATAATGGAGGCTACAGCAACTGGGTGCCAGTCTTTCAGGCAGGTTACAGTGCTTGACTTTGGTACCCCAGACAGGGACAGCAAGAAAATGTCCAGCAAAATGATCTGCCCATTCTTTAAGTATATTTCTGTATATTCCGTAAGTATATTTCGGGTTGAAATAAAGACAGACAGGTTTTGTGGGTGCATTTTTGAAGGCTTTGT
Source organism: Brachyhypopomus gauderio (assembly GCF_052324685.1). NCBI lineage: Eukaryota > Metazoa > Chordata > Actinopteri > Gymnotiformes > Hypopomidae > Brachyhypopomus > Brachyhypopomus gauderio. The sequence goes on from NC_135226.1 coordinate 13,352,612, forward strand.
ATGCTTTCCACAAGGGGGATCTAGCAGTGGTCTAGTATCCATCTTTTTCTGGAATTAATGTGTTGGAAATCTTTTGGAAATATATTCCTTACAATTCATACTGTTGAAATTCCTACACGGTTTCATGCCTATTAATAACCTTATGCGGCGTCCTGAGTCCCAGGTCAGTGTCAGCCCATGGGGCATTACTGTATGTACACCATGGTGACGACAATGCTGAAAACTCTCAATAGGCACAGTGGTTTACGTGAAGTGATAAAGAATTTCAGGTCTGGGAAGCAGAGAAACTCAATGTGGTGTACATTTCTCTGCTCACACTAAAGACTGTTGATTTGAAAGTGCACACCACCTCCCTTGCTCTTCCCAGGAAGTTCTTTGGTTTTGTCCATGCGATGTATGAAGAACCCCGTGGGTCCAATGGCTTGAACGGGTATGTCTTCAAACAGTCCTATGTTTCTGGGAGGCAGCAATGTCCTCTGTCTCCATGCTGGAATGAGACCCAAACTCTTAGTTCAGTAAGTTTGTGTATGTGTGTGTGTGTGTGTGTGTGTGTGTGTGTGTGTGTGTGTGTGTGTGTGTGTGTGTGTGTGTGTGTGTGTGTGTGTGTGTGTGTCAGTTTAAAAATCTGACTAGCAAAACAAAGCATTTTTATCATGAGTGATTTAAAAGCAGACATCGCACTCATGACGAAAGCAAATAAAAATAATTTGATCTGAACAAATGGAGCTAGAGAAGGACCCTCACGCCTCAGATCCTTTTATTACACTAAAGCCTCCTGCACTCTGACCTTCACTGGTGGACTACAGATAAGACCAATAGGGAAATGTTTTCCCCACTGTCAGAATTCAGCACCATTTTTCTCAACACAGAAGCCACTTTTCTAATTCACAGTCATTCCACAAGCATTTCTGTTTTTTATGTGTTTGCTTTCCTGGGGGAGTTTATTTGTTCGCTTATCATAAATAATCCAACACACAAAAATCCTATTAGGGTGACTGCATAGGTTCTGAGGTTCTCAAACAAACGGGACAAAAAGGTAATCGGGTCGGTGTCTAAGAGCACGCCTCCGGGGAGTCTTTGAAATAGGAAGGATCAGGCCCGTGAAAGCCCAGAGCATGAAGCAGGAGCACCAGGCAGGACACAGCAGCAGGGGTCGAACTGAACTGGGCTTCTGTCAGATTTACGGAAACTTTATTGATCCTTTTTGGCTGTCTGCTCCAACAATGCACTGATAAGCATCTTACTGTGAGCCACCTATTCCCACCAGACATTACACGCTTTTATGATCTAGCATATCCTTCTTGAAAATAGTAATACGTAATATTTCTGTGTGTTCTGAGTTTTTTTTCTTTTAAAATCACTAGAAGGTCTTCAGTTGCAAATCAGATATGGTTATATGTATAGAACTGATGTTAGCCAACATGGTACTCAAAATGTCTATGATCTGATGGCTCACTCATACACACAGACACTCTCTCTCTCTTTCACTCAAACACCCCCCACACACACATAGGAAATGTTCACTGGAATGCTAGGTAAGAGGACCCACAGGAGGTCAAATTGGCTTCCTTCCAGTTCTGCAACATATGAGAAGATGAGAAGACCAGGGTATAACAACACCAGGATATCACAGCACCAGGAGATCTCACACCAGCACAGCACCAGGGGATCATAGCACCAGGGGATCCCACACCAGCACAGCACCAGGGGATCACAGCACCACACTCCCAATTCCTGCTTTAACATCTCTGTGGCACCTTCCCGTTGGATTTGAGTACGTGCACTCACCGGCCACTTAATTAGGTACACCTGTCCAACTGCTCATTAACGCAAATGTTGAATCAGCCAATCACATGGCAGCAACTCAATGCATTTAGGCATGTAGACATGGCTATCTGCTGATGATCTGCTGCAGTTCAAACCAAGCATCAGAATGGGGGAAGAAAGATTATTTAAGTGACTTTGGACATGGCATGGTTGTTGGTGCCAGATGGGTATTTCACGAACTGCTTATCTACTGAAATGTTCACACACAACCATCTCGAGGGTTTACAGAGAAAAAGAGAAAATATCCAGTGAGCGGCAGTTCTGTGGACGCAAATGCCTTGTTGATGCCAGAGGTCAGAGGAAAATGGACAGACTGGTTGGAGCTGATAGAACAGCAACAGTAACTCAAATAACCAGTCGTTACAACCGAGGCATGCAGAAGAGCATCTCTGAACGCACAACACGTCGAACCTTGAGGCGGATGGGCTACAGCAGCAGAAGACCACACCGGGTGACACTCCTCTCAGCTAAGAACAGGAAACTGAGGCTACAATTCACCAAAATTGGACAACAGAAGATTGGAAAAATGTTGCCTGGTCTGATGAGTCTCAATTTTTGCTGCGACATTCAGATGGTAGGGTCAGAATTTGGCATCAACAACATGAAAGCATGGATCCATCCTGCCTTGTATCAACGGTTCAGGCTGGTGGTGGTGGTGCAATGGTGTGGGGCAATTTTCCTGGCACACTTTGGGCCCTTAAGTACTAATTGAGCATCCTGACAATGCCACAGCCTACCTGAGTATTGTTGCTGACCATGTCCATCCCTTTATGACCACAGTGTATGCATTTTCTGATGACTTCCAGCAGGATAAAGCACCATGTCATAAAGTGCGAATAATCTCAGACTGGTTTCATGAACACAACAATGAGTTCATTGTATTCAAATGGTCTCCACAGTCACCAGATCTCAATCCAATAAAGCACCTTTGGGATGTGGTGGAACAGGAGATTCACATCATGGATGTGCAGCTGACAAATCTGCAGCAACTGTGTGATGCCATCATGTCAATTTGGACCAGAATCTCTGAGGAATGTTTCCAGTACCTTGTTGAATCTATGCCACAAAGGATTAAGGCAGTTCTGAAGGCAAAAGGGGGACCAACCTGGTACTAGCAAGATGTACCCAATAAAGTGGCCGGTGAGTGTATGTTACACTGTAGCTAGGGTTAGGGCTAGAGTTAGGGTTAGATCCTGCTAGGGTTAGATCATAGTTAGGGTTAGGGTTAGATCGTGTTAGGCTCACTAGGTCCACATCTAAAACCAGTGCCCTGAATGAACTCTTCATATCATCAAAATAAATAATAAATAAATAATAAATAAACAGATGAAAAAAAGCCACCCTCCTCTCCCAGATGTCGAGTTGCCATGCCACTCTGGATTAAGACTGCAGAAAACACGGTGTAACCTTTAGACCCCACTTACCACGGTGGTGAGCGGGTTAGCATCCAGCTTCAGAACAGGCCCTCTGACATTCCAGAAATGGCCAGTATATCACCCAGGCAAATCAAGGGTATGGATACAGCTACCAGGACCAAGAATATTTTTTAAAAGCCCAAGCTCAATCCTTGCAAACTGAGCTCAAAAAAGATTCTGTTTTAAATATTGTTAGCCCCTCCACTCTTATTCCTGAGCTGAGAGCCAGAGGCATGAACACATTTGCCTGGGTCTCCTCTGCCTCCTGCCTCGTGGGATCCATTTAGATTACTTTCTGTGTCACTCTTAAGTGTGCTCTGCCAGAGGTGAACCTGGATGTTGTAGTTTTCCTGGCCAGAGGCCATTTTACATTTGAACTTTTAAACCTTTAATGTTTCCTTGACAGCAGATACAGTTTCGGGAATTCAGTGAACCTAACTGTGCTGGTTACATGTGTACAAGCACTTTAACTCTGCTGGCTGCCTCTCTCTTTCTCTCTCTCTCTCACCCTGACTCCAATTCTTTTGCCTTAATGTGACACAAATCTGATCTGTTTCATCCGATCCTTTAACAAATTTCACATGTGATCCTATGTGATCGGATTTGTACTTGACTCATGGCCATGCAATTTGAGAAATGAGAAAGATCAGGAAGGATTTCATGTTGCTTTTTGCCTATACACGTGCGTTCATCACAGTAGCCGTCAAAATAACAATGGGGGACAGCAACGTGAGTAGCAACACTAACTGCTGGGAAAAGCCTGGATTTAACCTGGTCAGCCTTCTCAACCTGGTCAGGTACTGCTGAAAAACGATGTGCTGTCCTTTTGAGCAGGTTGCCATGCATACGAGAGCTTTTAGCATGTCCGTTTTGCCCGTTTTATTACTACGAGTCCTCTCATAAATATGATGCTTTGTGTTACTGGTGATGCAGGTGACTTGTTTAAAAGTGAATCAGTGTGCACATACGTGCCGGCTCGGAGGACAGACCTGATCAGGTTATAGACAGACACAGGTCACTTGCAATTATGACTGTGAACCTCCAAGACATGCAAATCGGATCTAAGAAAAAATTGGAATTGAGCAATGTAGCTTGTAATGTGAGCGTAGTCTCTCTCTCTCTTCCTCTCGCATACACCCTTCTGCCTCCATGAATTCTCTATATGACAGTCCTGAGATTAATAGAGGCTATAAAAATGGCAAGGCCTCCCACTCTACGCAGGAAAAGATCTCTGTCACACACCTACTGTGTGTCCTGTTCCCAAGCACACACAAACATGCATGGAGCTGACTTGCTTTGGGCTAATTCAGTCCTAGCGCCCCTTGCCATACCTGATGCCCCATAACTGTATGAGCTATACCATCTGGCCCCTAAAGCCTAGATCAAACTCGTATTAAAAAGAGCGAGAGGAATCCAAACAGACAGATGCAGAGACAGAGAAACAGAGGAAAACAGACAGAGAGAGAGAGAGAGAGAGACCATGCACTGGCTCAGTGAGAACACAGACCATCTCAGTCTCCTTCACATCTGCCTGGCATCTCTGCAGACCAGTGATGCAATTTCTCTGCAGGACACGCTTCCAATAATCACTCCATCTGGGACATGTGCTGTGTTGGTTATAGGAGCAGGATACCCACACATGGCTGGCAGCATGACTCTGATTGTACTCTTCTGTTCGGTGCTACACACCATCGCGGTGAGGCAGAGGCATAGAAATGACAAATTAATTGGCAACATGGATTAGCACACCACATAACCTTCACCAAAACATCAGTGTTGGCTTAATGTGTTGCCTTGGGCAACCGCTCCATGTTAGAGCAGCTGAGAGCCACAACTTCTCATAGACAACTTTGCTATGTTGTTTTTTGATCAAATATGCTTAATAATAATAGACTAAAGGGCGCAGCTATTGGACAATGGCCACCTGTAGGAAGGATTTGTGAATCTTTTCTGACCTTTACTTAATCATGTTATGCTCACTGAGCTGGATTCATTCTTTAAACACCTGAGCGAGCTACTACAATTACAGATCTATATTTGTACGTGGCAAACAACAGGTGATAATGTCACCCAGTCTGATGTCCTCTGGCCATTTATAAACCGTGGTCACACCTCTCCTCAAATCCTCTGTCTGTCGCATGTCCCCACTAACAGCCAAGTCCTGCCATAGGGTCCCTCCCATGTTAAGCATTGCATAGGATACAGCTGATTAAGGGCTGGGGTAGAACTCCTATATATCTGTGGATGTGAGATTGGAGAACAGGACATAAAGTAGTTATTAGCCGATGACTCTGACTCACACTGGGAAGTTAATGAATGGGGTATATAGATATATGGATTTCTCTTTGATTTGTTGAGCTGCACGGAGAAACATTAGATGAAGTAAGTTAATTCCACAGCTGGGATTCAGGGCCAGAGACTAGGAAGCAGACACATGTAACCTGAAATCCAGTACAGGCCACTGGAGGAAGTGAGCAAGTGAGGGAGGAAGTGAGGGAGGATGGGAGTTTCAGTGGGAGTGTAAAAATAATGAGGAATGAGAAAGATTTTCTTTAAGTCTGAACTAGTTTTATGTTGTTGTGAAAGTGATATACATAGGCCATGAGATCATTTTTTGACTGTGCAGCTTAGATTTCACAAGCTAATAGGAACTGTACAGGGACTTTTATTTTTTAATTCAGAACCTTGAGCCTTTAATTCAAAACCTTGAATGACTATGCACATTTTTGATTCCATCACATAAAACGTGTCTGGAAGAATTAAAAAGTAAGATGGCCGCCAAAAGCTAGTAAATACCAAGCTACACAACACAAAGTATCTGTTTTATTGTGAGCTAATTTTGAATATGTGGCTCAAGACGTTCTTATTATAGGCTAATTAATTACTTCATTTAATTACCACCATGCGTAAGGATTGTTTGAGAACGTTATATTGAATGTAATGAACAGCAGACATATTTCGGGTCAAACTCAGGCCACCACTTGTTAGCACCTCATTAAAAATGCATCACTGCTAAAACTCAAAAGCTGAAGGAAAGCTGGTTTAGATAGTGCAGTCAGAGAAGGATGTGTGTGTGTTAATTACCTGCTGCAGTCTGTCTGGAGATAGCGCCTCCATGGATAATTCAGGAATGTTTAGGCTACTATAACAGCTTTCCACCATAGTCAAGATACACACACACACACACACACACACACACACACACACACAGCCTAAATACTAGGCACACCAAAAAACACACTTCGGTTGCATGACGACAACTGTTAACTTTGCTTCACTTGCTTCATTTCCCAACAAGAGTTGACGACTGCAGCAGTGACTCGTCTCCTGGGAGAAGAACCCATGGCCCATGCATACCACCTTCATGAAGACCTGACAGCAAGACACACAAGCTGCTCTCACAAGCAGCTTCATCAATAAAGGTCATCTTCGTCAGTAAATGTTTACATCATGAACTTCCACAACCTGCAATCCACTGTCCACAGGCTGGAAGCCATTTGGTGAGTGTCTGATTTATCCTGCGTCAGCAAACCTTTGCATCTCCATTCTGGGCTCCTAGAGGCAGCCAAGGCTTGAGATGTGCTAATGTGCTGCTAATGTACTGTGTGTGCACCGCTAGTTGCATTCATGGTTGAGCAATGACAGACATTACGACCATTTTAAAATGTTACCATCATATGTAGCTACAGAGGACTTACACACAACCATGTGCCTTCTGAAAGTCTCCATTAAGTTTCCAAAACACGTCTTCTGCATCCTACTCACAATTGTACAGGTGATACACGTAAACAACTTCCAGAGCTGAGCAGCATGGCATTCGATGTTCAGTAAGTCTGTGATACATACACAAGCTCTGAACTTAAATCTTGCCAAACTATTTCCTATGAATGACCTATATGCAATTGAAATGCCTTCACAAGTAATACAAATTATATATATATATATTATAAACTAGAGTTCTGATGTTTGTTTTTAAGACGTACATATATAAAGCTGTCACCTGTGTTTGTGCCTGCATACATGTGAACATGTCTCATGAATAATATATGTGTCATGAATAACACCCCACTGAGGTGTGTGGAAACAGGCTAGCAAAGCGGATAGTGCAGCGAGGGAGTTGATGATCAAAGTGAACACATGCGGGTAGAGGGTGCAGGTTCCTCACCCTGCCATGGCTGACACTCCGCAGTGTGTGTGTGTGTGTGTGCGCTGGTGCAGGTATATTCACCTAAGCCATCTTGCACTGCAGATTACCAGAGGCATTACACACCAAATGAAGCTGAATGTGGTTTTAAAATAGCTACACAGAAGATTATATGGATATTGCTGTAGTAAATTCTGTTCATATACACATGTGCTAATGGTAATTTTAAGTTCACAGTCACAGTCATACTGGGGAAAAAATTAACATTTATAGAACGGTAATGTGGATGAGGTTAATCTTATTTTCTCTTGGTGAGATTAGTTTTCACCAAAACACTGGCATTGTGCAGAATGTATATATATGATGCACTACTTATTACTGGATTACTGAATTTTTTTAGCCCTTGAAAGCAAATGAATGCCTCTTACATGATTGAAAGCAGTTTGCGAGTCAAACGTGGCAGTGCCAATAATCTCATGAGATGTTCCGTCACATCTTGGTGACTGCAGATCCCCTGCTATATCTATTTCTATCAGGGTCATAAGAATTATGATAATGCACCAATAAAAATTGTTTAATCCAGAACTATTCACATCATAATTTGTTAGAAAACACGTTCTTGCATTTGCATATGTGGCATAGAGCCCTGGGATGAGACCATTTCTAGTAGTGAGCTAGTCGCATGGCTAGGACCACAACAATGAAAAAAGGTGAAAAAGGCTCATCTGAGCACTAACCGAGTGTGTGTGTGTGTGTGTGTGTGTGTGTGTTGGGTGGTATACCCCCCTGGAGCAAGTGGTGTGTAGATGAGAGAGAGAGAAGTCCATTTCTGGGCATCTGTTACTACTGCCGACCCTCAGCCTAAAGCCGAAAGACCGTTTTGCATCCAGCTCCAAAGCTGTTGGCAGAGCTGCTGTTAAGGAGATTAGGACAGTGGATATTGGCTCACACAGTTAGTCGGTTCACACAGTTACCTATTTCCATTGGTGACCTAAAAAATGTGGCCATTCCTCTGTCTTTCCATTACTACTTTTAAAAAGATTTAAAAAAAACATACACACAGGGGTAAACACTTGTTTATTTTTTCTCTCTCTCACAATCACTATATACTTTTTTTTCCTATTGGGACAAAAGAGCATTACAACCAGTCGGCAGTGTTCCATTTACTTGAACAAATTTTGCCTTTGGTAGAAAAAAAACGAAATGAAGTATGAAATGAAGAGAGTTCTGTTTATTTTGGATGGATTTTCCCCACAGGCAGCAGCTACAGTAAAACCCAGCCTGCTTTGATTTTCAGTGCATACACATTTAGGATGATCATATTGCCATGGCTGCATGAATTTGTGACGTCAGTCACTCAATGTCATCAAAGTCATTAATGTAACTACAGTCATTTTAATACACACTTATGCATTTCATACACAATGACCAACCAACAGTCATAAAACACATAGGCCTTATAAAGGACATAACATAATACATAACGACCCCCTGTGGGAAATGAGGCAAAACACACCACCACACATAGGCATGAGAATAAATCAAAGCAGAGACACATTCAACAAAAGAAAAAAACATAACCAAAGCCCCATGCTCAGCCCCTGCCATATAAAGTGTGATACCAGTCAGCGGGCATTGTTACAAGTTTATGTCATATCTCAGGAATAGGTCCTCTTTGCTTAGAGTTGGTGAATACTTTTCTTCTTTCACTGTAGCCACATGTGGGGTTCCCCAAGGACCCATTTTGGGCCCTATTTCATTTTCTCTATATATGTTGCCTCTGGGGTAAATTATTATGAAGCAGAACATAGCATTTCATTGTTATTCTGACAATACCGAGTTGAATATTCCACGGGGACCTCATGATTCACTTTCTTTGAAGAAGCTGAATGACTCTATCAAGGATATTAAAGTCTGGATCGCTGACCATTCTTGCAGCTAAATGAAAAAGTGTCAGAGGATATCTTATTTGCTTCCCACCAAGTGTCCTGCTTTCTTATCCAGAATATGAGTCATCTTTCATTCTTTATTAAAATTCATGTGAAGAATTTAGAAAGCTTTTTTGTTTGTTTGCATAGGTTATTTTGTTTTTGTTTGTTTTCTCAGAGCAAACAAATTTCATCAGTGGTTGGTGATAGTTTTTTCCATCTCAGGAACTAAAAAGATTATTTATCTTGATGATTTGAAAAGAGTAATTCATGCTTTTATTTCTTCATGGTTAGATTATTAAATTGGAGTTAGCCAATTGTCATTGTCTGCAGCTGGTGCAAAACGCTGCCATGCAAGTGCTTAGTGGTGCAGAGGCAGCAATTTTTAAAGCTCTAAATACATTGGGTATATTTTTGATTTTCTCTTTCCACATTTTACTCCCTGACCCCCGAGGTCCTCCTCACATCCGCCACTGCTAGGTTAAAGTTAAGGGCAACTGTGCATAGAACAGTCTATGCAGATTTGCAAAAGAGTCAAATACAATTGTAGGTGCAGAATAGCTGTCAGTTTGCATTATGAATATGCAGTGCTGGCAAACCTCTACACCTTTAGTTATTTAGTTTAGTTATTATGTTCTGAAACAGTGGATAGTTAGTTATTCTCTATGTCTGTTGCCCCAGTAACATTATGTTACGCAATGATGCTGCATCACAGTGATGACAAAACTAAATCAGCACTGCTGACTCATTATGGTCGTGGCTGCCAGCTTTAAAGCTGCATAGCTCAGGCGTGGATGTTTGGGCTTTTCCTGCTCTAATGCACCTGTCTTAGTCTCCAAGCGGCCTGGCAGATATCTGAAGAGTGAGATCAGGCATGTTGGAGCAGGGAAAACACAAGCCAAACGAAAACGTTGCCAGAACTGGCACAGACACAAACCCAGCATCGTTCATAGGCGTAGAGTCACGGCTCCTCGAGACTCTCAATTTTCCACCTTGGTTGAAACCGAGGGTGTTTCTTTTTTTCTTTTTTTTTTGCATATGTTAAGACTAATCAGGGCCTTGTTAAATCATTAATGCTCAGCTCGTTATGAATTCCTCATGTGGGCATTTTGCTGTCTCCTTTGTGTCTGCTGGGAACGGAATAGGAAACACAGTAAACTCCAATCCATCTTGCTCTTTCTGCCAATGTTTTATTTATTACAAATGGCAGAAAATAATATGGAAATAATACATTAAATACATATGCTACAATGGATTGCATAGAATCTGCATTTTAAGACACATTTATTTCATGTTAGCAGATGCAATTAGGTGGGGTTTTGTTCTCAAATTTGCTATCATCTCTTCTCTTTCATATTTATGCCCCTGAGACTGATCTCACTACATATCCTTCCTGTTGCTGTATAGTAATCAAGTGTGAGCTGTCAGCAGGAAATTATAGCAATTGGATGCCATCTCTGCATTCTGTAGTCACGTTAATCCAACTGAGGAGCTTAAGTGTTGTAATTACAAAATGATTGAATGTGGTAAATAATAGCAGGTGTGTGTGTAGGGATCAGCAGGAGGAGAATCTGTCTCCTTGCTTTTAAAGGAAGCAATTTTTAAACCTTGAATTTTGGTTTCTTTGAGTCTTAGATCTTGAATCAGACTTTCTTGTGCTGTCGTTTCTTCTGCTATTCTCGCTTCTTCCTCTGCTCCCATCCCTTCTTCTCAGATATTCCCCATCCTCCCACACACACACACACACACACACACACACACACACACACACACACACACACACACATTAATTCCCAATGATAGTAATCCATAGCCTTTATAATTCTCTGGCAGTGCTTGAAAAGCACCATTTGTCCTGTTGCTAAACACACACACACACACACACACACAAATACACACGCATACCCTCCACCTCTAATCTTCCCTTTCTAACCCGCATCTCCACTGTAGCTCCCCATTCTCATTGTAGAGAATTGAAAGCCATATCTCTAGATATTTCAATTACCCCCAGTTTAACCTTAAGCCGTCACTGTGGCCTTATTGTATTCTAATTAAAGTCCACCCACCGCAGGCTGTGCGTCACGTGCCCAACACCCCCCGAACGCCCCCCAAACACCCCCAAACACCCACACAACAGGCTGAGCTGCTATTAGCACAAAGGCTTTTATCAGTCACAAACCCCCATGCCCCCCACCCAGCTGTAACCCTCTCCGCAATTATTTACAGCTTTGTAGTCGCTTCAAGAAGATGAGTCACGCTTTGGTCCACCTCTGACAGAGATATCTATTTCATTACAGGCTGATAATGGCACAAAAGAATACAAACAAACACTCTATATATAAACAAGGCATTATCTATTCGCCTAACGACGAGGAAGAATGTGCCCACCTTATTTAGTGAGTCTCCTTGCGTATTGTTTCAAATCGCACACAAGTGCTACGTGTTTCCAGAGGCAGACATGCCCGCGTCAGGAAGCTGTCGATGCGTGAGCCATGGTTGGCCGGAAGCTTGTTCCCGTCTGTGGAGACACATGGGGGTGTGATGGGCGGGATGAGAATGGGCCATCCAGCTCTTTCGAGTCAGAAAGACAAACCGAGGCAGAAGAGGTATCTGCTACTGTGACAATACAACTACTATAATGCAATGGGGGCAAGACACTGATTAACACAAATCTCAGGATTAAAAGTCATATTGACATTCAGAGTTACAACCTTCATAATAACAAGCCCTGTTTTATTTTAGGAACACGTACTAAATTAATCTAACATATTAATACATGTGCAGGGACTGATGGTATTCCACCTGTCACGAAGCATCATGCATCCTCCACCCTGTTAATCTCTGGTCGGTTTATAACCACGGGACCACTGTTGACCAATTATTATTTGTGTGGCAGACCATTCTCAACACAGCAGGGAAACGGACATGGTGGTGTCATGGTAGTGGGTGTTGGGCCGGTATGAGTGTATCAGGCTCTGTGGTGTTGCTGGAGATTTTTAGAACTGTCATTGTCACTTCTGGGTTAAGAGTTGTTTCCCACCCAAAAATAACCAGCCAACAGTTGTCCAGCGGTCACAATCTGACCACTGATGGCGAGTTGGAGAGCGGCAACATGTCCGTGGCAACAGATGGTTTAGAGCAGCGCTCGGTCTTATCTACAAGTGCCCGCATGGTCACAACTTTTAATTCCACCCAAGAAGGAGCACACCTGATTCTGCTCGTTCAATCAGTCCATCACAGTCTTCAAACACACAGCGGCTGTGGTGTGATTAGTTGTTCTCCAGACTTGCTTGGGATGAAAACCAGCTGCACTCTGGACCTTTGTGGGCAAGATTGCCAATTAAGCACACTGCGTTTCCAATAACTAAGTCTAAATGTGAGGCTATACCTATCGTACACTGAGCCATGGGCAGGCCAGGATCTGGCAATGTTCTGATTGGAGCCTGCTTGCCCTGAGAATTACATTTACATGTCTGTGTTGCATTATAAAGCAGCGTGATGCTCCGGTGTATAACGGATTAGTGGGGAGCCCTGCACTTAAAGGACAACTCCACATTCCACACTCAGGCTTCCACAGGGCACAGAGCAAAATTACTTTCAGAAATTCTAATAAACCACAAACCCAGCAACACAATCTCCTCCAACAATATGTGGCGTTATATGGATACTGTGGTAAAGAATGTAAAAGAACAGAAAGCATGTTTTCTTATAACAAATCTGGGCCTGTTCCACTACTCCGTGCGTGTTGGAATGAGAAACTCAAGCATGTATTTTACATTTATTCTGACCATGTTTTGTATACAGTAGCTTTAATAACACACACAGCCTCATTATCATGTTTGATTTTTGGATGATCTACTTGAAACTGCCACAGTGCATCCCAACTATTCGTAAAGGCATGGATAAATAAAGACAATAAAAAAATCTAATACAAAACATGGTGACATTACCGGGAATATCCCAGTTTTGCTTTGTTGTTTTTTATGACCTAGTCACCCAGCCGGTCTGTTTTTTTAAACCAGTTTGAGCAAGGATTAGAAGGTGCAATAGATTACCAACCGAATGAAAGCAGTGTGTTGCATGTTTCTGTTCATCTGTACACACACGCAAACCTGCCAGACTGTCCAGTCTCTCAACTATACCAACACGAGATGACAAGGATTATAAAAACACTGCAGCGCCACGTTGGATTTAAGCATGATGTAAGATACAATATTTTCGTGGTGAATCTCTAAGTCCAACTCCTTAATCTGAAGAAAACACCCCAACCTCCAACACAACTCTTCCTCTTTTGCCATTTACAAATGTAAATATGAAGAAAACAAAGACACAGCCCAACTCTCTTCAGCACGCAGAGCATTGTTTGTTACATCTATTCCCCACCAGCAGAGCTAATGGAACAGAGTCAAGTGAGAGAGAGAGAGAGAGAGAGAGAGAGAGAGAGAGAGAGAGAGAGAGAGTGAGCATGGGGTAGGATGATGGTTTCACTTTCATTTTCGCCTGGGGCCAGTCGACTCACCAAGTTCTTCATCTCTCAAGGTCAGGAGCACCATGGTCTGCTGCTTGTGCTCGGACCAATAAAGCCCACGTTGAACATCTGTTGTGGAATATTAAAAAGTTCTGAAGTTCTGCAGCGTCTCTCCGTCTGAGTTTTGGTTCTGTTCTGTACGTTTTCACACCTTCTCTCTTCCTGTTTGGTATGTCTCTCCGTCCAACATGACTGACAGGCCGAGACAGTCCCCGCCAACGCTGAATTGTACCACTACGGTTCTCTCAGTTATGGTCAATAAATAATGCAATCATCACTGAGTCTTAGGGCGTACTCACACTAGGCACGGTTTGCTGGATCCGTGCTGGGGCCCGGTTATCCCCCCTCCCCACTCCCCCTCTGGCCTGCACTCACACTCGCTTCAGCAACCCGGCCCGAGCACGCTTACGTCATCACAACGCCGCTTTATTTGGAAAAAAAGCGCGCTCGCACAACACTATAGAGTTCACGATTCTCATTTTATTGTATTTTTGGAGTCGTTTTGGAAGTGCAGAAACACGGTGCAAACACAGATTTATCGATCATTTAACACAACAATTGTCTGCTAATCGCTTTGCCGCTATGACTGTTTAACGTGAGCGTCGCATCACTGATGTCATGTTTGAGTTCCAGCGAAATGAACCAATCAGACGAGGCACCAAGCGGGCCCGGGCACGGATAGCGCTCACACTAGAAGCGAACCGTGCCCGAGTCCACATGAATCGTGCCCTGGCCCACCTCTTCAAAGCGGGCCCGAGCACGGTTAACTGATCCGGGCCCGGGCACGGTTGGAGCGCTCACACTAGCCAAACGAACCGTGCTTCGGCAGGCAACCGTGCCCGGGCCCGGATCGCAGAGCCTAGTGTGAGTACGCCCTGAACCTCAGTATTCCTCACAGGTCCATCCTAGCCACTCACCCAGCTATGAGCCTCCCTCCCCACCCCAAAACACTAGAGCATCTGACCAAAGACGACATCAAATCCACTGTTGCTACACATTACATCCTTCATCCATTAATTTGACAACCGCTGTTACACCGTTTGACTCTTGTCACTGTTATTACTGGCCCTTATTCCATTGTATTGCCTTAGGTGTTTGTTTCTAAACAGCATTGCTATATTGTCTGTTGGCCTGTTGTCTGTCTGTCGCTTGGTTGGCTTGTTTGCCATGAGTTCCAGAGTTGCTAGTGCTAGTGGCATTAATCTGATCCTAAAGTACAGTATCAGGATGCAAATCACACCCATAATATATATGTGATTCAATATCTCAGATTAGCTTCACCTGATTTACAAAAATACCCTTATCACTATTAATGGTCACTTACATGCTAACACAGTTTCCATAAAACTCGTACAACACGGTTTACAGTGGCACGGTCTGTTATTTTCGCACACTTGATCCAACAGGTAGTACTTTCAGCGCGCACACCTTCTAGGTTGCCTCGCTCCAGTTCCAAAGAGACAGAGGATCCTGTTTCGGTAGTTTTGTCACGTTGCCCAGCGTAGCCTGCAGTCGTGCCTCCTCTGGGGTGCACTAGCACCGTCGCTCTGGACTAATGGGGCGGCGTGATGCGGCGCTTTGAGTGGCAGCAGAGCGCGCGTGGTTCTCACCCGCTGCCACGCCTGCCACTCAGCCGCTGCCGCGTGAAGGGTCGCTGTCAGCGCGTCACAATGAAACCGCGGAGACGCTTTTTCTCACCAGCTGTTCTCGAGTTCTCCGGCGGCAAATTAAAAGTTTCCAGTGTGGCACTTCAAACTGGCGACTGGGCCAGCAACACCAGTAGGACTGAAAATATGTACACCTGTTAGACAAATAAAACAATTTGTTTAGCAATCATGTTAAGATTTTCTTTTCAGTTAACAGACCCTTCACTCACGTTGTCTTATAGTATCAGTCTAAATCCATTCTGGACTCCGTCCAAATTCAAAAGTCTCCGTCTTTTCAAGAGTGCCGTGTTTTATTATTATGTGAATACATTTTGCAGCAGTCTAAATACACATTATGTGAGCACATGAAGTTTATCCCGGCCTATACACAGGCCAGCACCTTTCATTCCATGCGCAATAATCACAACAACATTTCACTTCCCCGGTCTCAGTTAACTGTTTCTTAGGTCTCCTCCTCCTCCCCTGCAAGTGAATACTTTGCATTCATAGTCCTGAAAGCTAAAAACTAAGACATCGTTGCAAAGCTTCTAGAAACTCACATGCTACGCATTTTTTGTTACGTTTTTCCACTTAAATAAACCGTTGTTTTTTACTTTGCATGCGCCTGGACATGTCACGCTTCTACGCTTCTAAAGAATGGACACTACGGAATATGTAGGCCTAGTACACACAGTTGCCTATATGAACCACACACACACATGGCAGATTTTAATACTAACATTCCTATTTTATTTTATGAAGTGGTCAGATCACCAAACGAAAAAAAAAACTTTTTTTCTAACTAGAGAGCAAATGAGTAACTTTGTAATTTAGGGGAAGTTAAATAGAAAAATCATTAGGAGAGAATCAAGGTCATATATTCATGTTAGTATGTCATAGGAAACCATTTTTACTCTAAATACACCCAATGCAGACATAGCATTTCTAATCCATCTTTTACTTTTATATGCCAAATATTATACAATTTTGTTTACATTTGGCAATTATTGCCAATTAGAGTCATGACTGCTGTAGATAATGAAAGTTGTTCGTTGTTCTGCACTAAAGAAAAAGTTTTGTCTTACATTCATCTTAAAGGTGTGGCTCATGAGTTTAAATTGAATTTTATATGAAGAAATTTGTTTCATTTAAAAACCTCCACATGACAATTAAGAGGTGTGGAGAGAAAGAGGAAACGGCGCATTCAACTGTGTGCGGCTCACTCTCAGAGAGCCAGTGACCCCACCCATGCATGCAGAGACCTTTTAGAAGTGAAAGCGGCTTTGTATTACATTACATTGCATTAGTATCAGCCATGTTTGCCACACAGTGCTTGTCTCACATTAAAAACGGATGATAAACGACCTAGGGTTAAAGGACCTCATTGAGCATTTGTTTTAAATGGTCACATCATGCTTGACTGGTTAGCTAGTGGTGTTGTTTGTGACATGGGGGCCTGTTTGCCCATTAGCTCCTCACGGTGGGGTCCCTCCCCGCACCTCTGAAAAGCGCACACAGGCACGGTTCTCTCACCAGCTGTCTCTCTCCTTAACCGTTCCAGCGGACGGACGCGAGCTTGACATTTCACAAATCCCAGTCGCCCGTTGTGCTGCCACGTGTGCTTTTTCTTTCAGAGAGGAAATAAATGATGTGTGGAGTGTTGGAGTAGACCTGCTCGCAATACCTACCATCTCGATCCCCCCCCACACCCCTACCCCAATGCCTGGATAGGGGTTCACCATGCCCTGAACTACTCCAGACTGAACTCATCCCTGGACCCTGATCTGGGAAGAAAGTGGCAGCGCTTTATCACAGAATAGGCAGAGGCCGGAACTCTGAGAGACCCATGAGATAATCTGTGACAATCTCTGGAGTGAAGGATCTAAAATGAGTATGAGAGCATGAGTATGATTAAGACCTATAATTTGTTATACAAAGAACATAGTATATTGTTTGTTGTAGCAAACAAAATTAAAAAGATAAAAAGTAAATATGTTATCGACCATTGAAATTGACTTAGCAGGCTTGCAGTAATTTCTTAATGTCTTTCGTGCTCAATTACTGGGGGAAAAAATTTAATCAGAACTTTAGATTTTGTCTTTTAGATTTTGTCATTTAAGTCTTGAGTGGGGCAGATCAGAATTTCCTGGGACCAGTGACCATTGCAAAAGGAGGCAAGTGTCTAAATCTCCTATGCAATGAAACGTATTATCATTCGGTTGAAATTCCCCAGCCCTTATCGACAATACGAGAACTTTATCGTTCTTGGAGGAAGAGCAATAATGGGTTTCCTTTGAAAAGCTCACCAACTGTTCCTGATAAGATCTTACCAGGCAATGTAAGATGCAGCACTGCAAGGCAGTGGCATGTGTTCTGAAAGTCATCTTCAGAAATGTACTGGAAGAGGATAAAAACAGTTCAACCGACAGGCAAGATTTTCAATTTTAGATTAGTGGCTGTGATGGAGAATGAAGATGTGATGTGAGGAGGTTACAAGATGATCTGCTCTGTTGCTCCATTTCCATAAAACAACATTATGTATTGGAGGGATGGGGTACAATGAGAGGCACCCACTGATCTGTTCTGAGATGTTCTCTGACTGTAGGCTGAACTCTGTATATTATAGGAGTTGCTCTCGCAAGGGACACATTTTACATCCTGATCTCATGGACAGTTTGTAGAGACTGCAATGGTTTTATTTCTTTGGACTGAAGACCCCTAAGAATTTCTTTTTGCTAATACTGGTATAACACCCTGTTCCTAGCACATTATAGAGAGGGCATGCCGTGAAATTGTAATAATGTGGTAGAGAGCTTTGTCTATGCCATTCAACCTGGTCACACTGACCAAAGAAAAGTTCTACATGCTGGCTGTCCAGCCCATATGTGTCCCGTGCTCCACAGATCTTGATTCATCTTCACTGGTTAGTCCTGATCTTGATTCATCATCACTGGTAAGTCCTGATCTTGATTCATCTTGACTGGTTAGTCCTGTGGGATACAAAGTTCCACCTTACAATGTGTCTAAAAGGCATCAGATCAAATGATTGTCAGTAAACTAACTCAATTAATCACTTCAGCATCATTATCATGTAGGAAGAACAGAACCCATTCCAAGATGTGTAATAATCCAAAGTGTTAATCGACACTCAGTTATTTTCCATGCTCAAAGAAGACTCCTAATGTCCTCCTAATGTCTGGACAAATTTTCACAGTTATGCTCTCTAAGTATGCTGTTAAACCCAGCGTATTTGTTTAGTATGGTCTATACATACTGTAGTATGCTATGGCTTTCTGGATTTTAATTTTAGATTTCAGAAAGATTATTTTTATATATAAAGCACTAGAGACTCAAACTGGAAGGTACTGCCTAAATAAAGATTGTTAGAACTTTTATTAGTATCACAAGATGCATTAGAACCCTTGAATCAACTTCCATTTCCCACAGGACACCAATTAATAGAACTTATAGACTTTATATAGATTAAAAGGTATATAGATTAGGCTGTAATGGAGAAAGACAAATCCCCACAGCCATCTGCATATGGGAGTAAAGAACTCTTGCCAATCAGGGAAGTGAAAGCTCTTCAGGAAGTGAGGTGAATGAACTGTTCCTGCTACATAAACTGCTGCACAACTGGTTCAGGGTTGGATCATTTGTTTGATACACTGTAGCGCTCAGGCTACTGTATAAGAAGTGATGGTAGGTTAATTGAAAATTGACAGCACAAGGCAAAATGTCATGTCTGGTCCCGCCCCCACCTGTCAGTCATGATGTTTTCATGTTGCATGTGTCATTTCAGTTGTCACGCCAGTTCATTTGTTACTCCACCACAGGTGTTATCACTTGTGTCTGGTTTAGTCCTCATTATCTTGCGTATTCTATATATTTTGTTGTATTATTTGCTGGTCTTTGTTTTATATACAGCCCTGTGGTTTGTGTGCATGTCAGTCTAAGTATTTAGTTTATTCTGTGTTCATTATTCATCATGTCTCTCAGTGTGTTATACATAGGTAAACTGACCCTGTACCATGTAAATGATGATTTTGAATCTCGCTCTTCTTTGTGTTTGTGCCTGATTGCTCTGCACCCTTGGCATTACACTAAAGACACGGTGTTACACTAAAGACATGGTGTTACACTAAAGACAGGCCCCTGACCTTGTAGCTTGAGTCATTTGAGTCAAATAACATTGAAATTCTTGGGCACCCAGTGAGTTCCTCTGCTGCTGTAGCCCGTCCGCCTCAAGGTTTGATGTGTATTCATAGATGCTCTTCTGTACGCCTCGGTTGTATTTGAGGTACTGTCGCCATTCTATCAGCTCAAACCAGTCTGGCCATTCTGCTCTGACCTCTGGCATCAACAAGGCATTTGCGCCCACAGAACTGCCACTCACTGGATATTTTCTCTTTTTCGGACCATTCTCTGTAAACCCTTGAGATGGTTGTGTGTGAAAATCCCAGTAGATCAGTTTCTGAAATATCCAGACCAGCCTGTCCGGCACCAACAACCATGCCATGTTCAACGTCACTTAAATCACCTTTCTTCCCCATTCTGATGCTCGGTTTGAACTGCAGCAGATCGTCTTGGCCATGTCTACATGCCTAAATGAACTGAGTGATTGGCTGATTCACATTTGCGTTAATGAGCAGTTGGACAGGTGAACCTAATAAGTGGCCGGAGTGTATATGTAGCCTAAGGTACACCTGTGTAATAATTATTGTGTCTAATCAGCATCTTGACATAGATTTAGACCCAATTGTGAACAAAATTTGATTGAAAAAGGCCTTTTGTGTAAACCAAAAGTGTTGTGTTTATATTTATGTTGAGTGTATATATATAGTGGTGGGCCGTTATCGGCGTTAACAGGGTTCGATAATGTGATACTCTTATCGGGCGATATAAAAAATATCACCATTAATCTATTCTTAAAGTTGGGTTGGGAGCTGGGTCAAAATAGGTAAGCAAACTATGATGACTTTCACCTTGATAGTTTAGCTCGAGTTATTCCTAACCAAATTGCACAGTAGGGAGCGAGAACGAGTTTTCAAACCTGTGAATTACAACAACAAATCGCACATGTGCTTACATGGATGTTGCCACGGAGCCGCCAGGTTTGCTTCATGGAAAATTCATTTTTAAGAAGCTTCCTAATGGAGACATTGACAAGACTAAAGTTGTTTGCACCTTATGCAACGCGGAATTAGTTCATTGTAGGAGTTCTACCAGTCTGAAGTACCATTTAAACACAAAGCACCCGTTTGCTAATGCTGCTGATGCTGGGTCAAGCACTGATGCAGCCCAGGGGAAGAGTCTCCGCCGCCGAAAACAGGTTAAATGTACTAAATGTTGGCTTACATTTCAAATCCCATGTTTAGCTGAATAAACATGTTATCAACCCCTTTTAATGTAATGTATGTAGGCTTACAAATTCATGTTTGACTGAATATGCCTTCTTAAAGTATGTAGGCTTACAGTACTATTTTCATGTTTTACTGAATAAACCGTTGAACACGAGTACATTTTTTGAGCATGTTTTTTTTCTTCAAGTATCAAAGTAGAACAGCTTTCTCAAGCAGTCATTGATACATTTAGGAAACAGAAGATGAGCCCCTGGTCTAATGCAGAAGGGTAACGTGCAAGAGGTTTTCAAAATAAAGGAGGGGCATGTCAATACGTAGGTGACTGAGAACGGGGAAGTGATGTGTGACGTGTCACAGTGCGGGCGTCTCCCCTGTGCTCGGAGACTGGCCTACCGTCATATATATGTACATACCTTAAAAATGTAAACAAAAGGAGTGACATTGTTATAAAACCTGCTGATAAAGGTGGAGCTATTGTTGACCTTTTAAAGAAGGAAGCAATGAACCAGCTTTCTGTCACCACTGTTTATAGGCAGAACAACTCAGACCTCACTCCACAGATACAGTCTTCTGTTCAGGCCAGTATTAATCATGCCATTTCAGCTGATTCTGGTTCTGCACACAATCTTATTGTAGATCATTCTCGCTAGTGTTGTTTAAATACAAATAGTGTTGATTCTGAACTGCTTCACTTTTGACTCCAAGTACTACTCACAAATGAGAGGAGTCAGTATGGGGACTAAAATGAGACCATCTTGTGCCAACCTCTGTTAGAT
The DNA here is from genome assembly GCF_052324685.1 of Brachyhypopomus gauderio. NCBI lineage: Eukaryota > Metazoa > Chordata > Actinopteri > Gymnotiformes > Hypopomidae > Brachyhypopomus > Brachyhypopomus gauderio. The sequence goes on from NC_135226.1 coordinate 13,374,239, forward strand.
TTGTTGAGAATTTCTTTGAGCAGTAAACTGGACATTTTTGGTATTGCTCCAACTGTTCATTTCTTCATTCTTGAAATATCAAAGCCATGAGATCGGCATGATCACTTTGCTTAAAAGCCAATAAAATTACTCAAAGAAAACCACATGTGGTGTGCATTTATGGTGATGTGCATCCACGGTGGCGTGTGCATCCACGGTGACGTGTACATCCACGGTGACGTGTGCATCCACGTTGACGTGTGCATCCACGTTGACGTGTGCATCCACGTTGACGTGTGCATCCACGGTGACGTGTGCATCCACGGTGACGTGTGCATCCATGGTGACGTGTGCATCCATGGTGACGTGTGCATCTATTCCTTCAGCAGTTTTGGAATGGACTTTTATGCAGTGCACCTTCTCAAAAAGCAAGTCTAACACTGAAACATAAGCAGTAATTATTTCTGTTATTGTTATTATTCTTACTATAATTTTAAAAGCTGTCACAATGGCCATTTTAAAATGAGTTATATTCAGTCTGTGAGCCTAGATGAAAGTAACTCTACATCATAAATGAAATTACAGTCCATTATTGTGGAGTCATGCAGCACATCTCTGTGCAAGGCCATCTTCTAAATGGCTGACTCATTTTCCTAACAGTATTTAGTCAGACGAGGCACCGAGCACTCTGAATTAGTGCTGGAGGGAAAGTGAGCTAGAAAGTGTTACCTGTGCTATGCTAATGAGGGCCGCCTGCTTGACACTGACTGACATCTACAGCCAAAATGCAGTTGAAGTCAGCAAGACAGTGAACCTTGTGATTCAGACCTTTTCCCCATTGGCTTAACCTTAGCCTGTGACAAACACATGTTCGCTGTGTTTTAAATGAAAAAAATGTGTTCATACCACTTACAATTACAATAATTACATCACAGATTATTGTTGTGACATCATGAAACAGGAGTGAGGTGTAAGACAGTGTTACGACCCAGTCTAAGTTGAGCCTGTAACAGGAAGAGTGTGAACTGTATACATGGAAGGATCAAGTAAATATGAGGAGGATGACAGAAGCCAGGAAAGTAGAACCGCAAATGGCATGGAGGTTAATAACAGGATGAATTTGATATGAATTTGATGAATTTGATATGAATAACAGAAAAGGACATACAGACAGACTTTATCATGGCCCAGGCTTGGAACAAAACAAAGAAGTAAAAACGCACAAGGCATTATCGAAGGAGTGTCTAACGTCCCTACGCCAAACACACACACACACACACACACACACACACACACACACACACACACACACACACACACAAACACACAAACACATCTCTCTGGCTTAGTCACAAAACAGCAAAGCCCAAATCAACAAAGTAAAAAGCATCCAATCCTACACCTGCTGTGACGGGCAAATCGCGAACAAACAAAACCTACTGATATATTCACTCACAGGAATGTCTAGCAAAGGTACTCAAAGCACAGTCCAGTCTAGTAAAGGGAGTAACCCTAGATAATGCCATCTAACATAGGAGAGCAAGTATCACAGCAAAGTAATAACAGAGACAATCTCAGACGCATGAAGACAAATGCAAGGTGAGGGGTCCTGAATTGTGTCTTTGGTGATCTTTGATGGTCTTTGGTGGTCTTTGGTGGTGTTTGATGGATTTTGGTGGTCTTTTTTGGTGCTTGATGGCCTTTGATGGTTTTTGGTGGTCTTTGATGGTCTTTGGTGGTCTTTGGTGGTCTTTGATGGTCCTTGATGGCCTTTGATGTTTTTTGATGGTCTTTGATGGTTTTTGGAGGTCTTTGATCGTTTTTAGTGGTCTCTGGTGGTCTTTGATGGCCTTTGATGGTTTTTCGTGGTCTTTGATTGTCTTTGGTGGTCTTTGGTGGTCCTTGATGGCCTTTGATGGTATTTGTGGTCTTTCAAATATTTCTTTATTTAAAGATTCTTTAATATTAGTTCCCTGTGTTCAGAACAGAGGAGATGCTGTATCTCTCTCTCTCTACAGCAAGTATATAATACTAGAGAGAAATGAATGGAGAAAGGAGAAAAATATGTATAATATGTAATTATATGTAACATAATGTAACATATGTAATTATATGTATTTTTGGTGGTCTTTTATGGAGACCACAAGTTCGGTGGTCTTTGATGGTCTTGTCATAGCCACCGGCTTCTGCAAGCCATGGGAACAGTGGATAATGTCACCAGGGACACATGAGGTATGTGAGACCAACACAGCCCATGAAACTGAGGATTCACGTGCATGAACACCGAAACCTAAAGACACAACAGTAAGAAACTCAAAAAGCATTTGTAAAGAGTAAACAAAGGCAAAAGAAACCATCAGAGAAGACGGCATAGCAAAGCCTTTGACCAGAAAGGACTCATCAATGCAAGCACTGAACTTAGGCAGCTGAGGGAATTAAATAGAGTGAAGATCAATGAGGGAAAGGTGGACATGATTATGCAATGTGCGCTGTGATTGGTGGATAGGTTTGTCAGTGCTGATCGGGTACCAGCCAGGCTGCAACAATTTCCATGACAACAGATAACTTACTCTTTAAAGTTCATTTATTTTTGTATTTGAGCTTAAGCATGAGCAGGAAATGACCTCATACTTCGGGAGTTTTACTCATAAGGAGAAAAGGCTGATAATCACAACTGCTTCTCGAAAACCTCCCCAAACTGAACTCCAGATTTCTAAATATTATGTAGATATGAGTACACCAGACATTCTTTACTCTTGGACCATAAGCAGAATGAAATATAAATTCATCTTTTCAAGACAAGAATCTTCAAGTAGCCTATAGAGTTCATTTAAACAAAGTCAACCTACACATGTTCACATCCACATAACATTAGCCTGTGTTCTATCTCATAATTAAATCCTCCCCCTTAAAAAAAAGTGTTAGTTCTAGCATGACAGCATAGCTTGGTTAATTTGGTTACACTTAATGTCACAAGAACACCTTTGTGTATGTGTCTGGGAATCGTAGTGCATTGGGGAATGTATTTTATCTAGCTTGAAGGCAGAATGAAACATTAAAAATATCCTGTTCCAACGATCAAGCCCAAATTTTCATCGAGCCTGTAGGCAGTTCCTCAGAGCCTGACATTTTGCACAAGTCCCACTGTTATTTAGCAAGCCATGGAGGAGCATATATATGTTTGTAGGTTTATTTTCTTTCCTCATTGTTTGTTTATTTGTCTTTGGGTCTCCAAGTAGTTACATCTATTTTTATTATTTTGTATTCTTTCAATATGATTCGGTGTTCCAGTATAGTTTCAGTATCATTCCAAAACCGAAAGGTCTTTAAACAATGGTGTCTTAATGGTGGGAATAAATGTTAGTTCTGCAGTGGGACACTAATATTCTAATCTGATCTCAAGTGTGTATTAGTGAAAAAAAGACCAGTGACCATGAATGGATATGCTATTAAGTACATTATATTAAGTATCTAAGATATTAAGTACATTATGTGTGATATGGGGGCATGGGATTGTGTGTGTGTGTGTATGTGTGTGTGTGTGTGTGTGTGTGTGTGTGTGTGTGTGTGTGTCTGTGTCTGTGTGAGAGAGAGAGAGAGAGAGAGAGAGAGAGAGAGAGAGAGAGAGAGCTGCCAGCATCCCCCAAAAGATTTAGTAAGTACTCCTCCTCTCCTGGATGAATAACCAGACTTAATAACAGCTCCCAAAGACTCCAAAACAGATACACATGTATATACACATGCGCACGCACACACACACACACACAAATCCAAATGCATCCATTATTCAAAGCATTTGTCCACCTTTGAAATCCACACAAACTAATGTGCTTAACGTTAAAACCTCCAAAAATGTCCTATTGATTTGATTGTCGTACAGGACGTTTTTGTTTGTTTGTTTGTTTATGTAGCTAAAGTACTGCTTTTTAGAAAACAAATCAGAAACGCACTACATCTTCTGGGATCTTGAATATGAGTGTTTACTCCACCCCTGGGCTGAAGTACTGCTGAAATAAAACATCACGCGGAGACTGACAAAGCCCACAGAATGTTTCCAGACCTTGTTCATAGTGCCACTGATATGCTAGTGCATTTGTCACTGTCACTTTCTAGGGTTCTAACTGGGGATCTTCTATAACCCTCCAGACTTTCTGCTCCCCAGCTGTGTGTCCCACTCGTGCGCCATGAGAATATAGAGTGACCTGTGCTGCATTCTGTGTGGAACAGGCTGAATTTGTCTATTCACGGGATGGTCCGTTCTGAATGGCGTTTAGGCTGTCCGCATGTTGGAGTTTGGTGTTCTCACGGTGCTTTGCAGCCTTGCTGAAGTCACCTCAAAGATATCGGCAAAGGCTCCCTGATGGACTCCACATGGGTTGTTCTTTTAGGCGTGCTTTCCGCTCACTGCGAAATACGTGACCAAAATGTTATGTCAGTGTTTAGTTGATCTGCAGCAGCTGAGCTTATAAGAATAGCTGGAGGTCCACAATGAATTGTTCACAATTTTCAGTCTGAGCTGGCGTCTGTGAACTCTGCAGGAAATGGGCTATTCTCTGTGTCCCTCTCCTTCTTGTGTGTGTGTGTGTGTGTGTGTGTGTGTGTGTGTGTGTGTGTGTGTGTGTGTGTGTGTGTGTGTGTGTGTGTGTGTGTGTGTGTGCGTGTGCATGTGTGTGTGTGTGGCTGTGCGTGTGTGTGTGTGTGTGTGTGTATGTGTGTATGTGTGTGTGTGTGTGTGTGTGTGTGTGTGCGTGTGTGTGTGTGTGTGTGTGTGTGGCTGTGCGAATAGGCCCATGTGTATCAGGGTGTGTGGTGATCCTTTATGATCTTTCTACATTTATTCACTGAATCTGGCATGAAATGGTTATGATTATTCCCATAAGCGTCGCTCAGTAGAGACTGTCATGGCAACAGATGATATTCACAGCCTGGTGGTTGTTTCTGTTTCTAAAAATGTGCTGAGGGCTTTTTAAAAGAGATTTAGTCACAAAGACAAGTAAGAGAGAACTGGACTGGGAGATCAGACCCATGGCACTGCAGATACTTGCTAATTGATTGCTATGTTATTCCACCGAGATCAACTTGTGGGGTTTAACTGGTTTTAGGTTTAATTTCTTAACAATAATAGCTTTTTTCATAGCAAGAATAGATTTTTATGGAAAACAGCATGACAATTCAAATTAATTTAAAAATGATAGTCCTGATCTTTTAAATTTGTCTGTAATAATCTTGTGTAGATCAAGACAGGAGACGTATCCCCACTCCTTGTAGGAGTAAGCTAGCAGACATTGGGGCTCATTCCCCATGAAGCCACTTCAACCACCAGGGGGAGCCAAAGGTGATAATCCTTTGGGATACATTCAGAAGGCAATTAAAGACTGCTGCCCCTCGCTGGTTGACAAAGCAAGGAAGATCGAGTGAGTCCATTGTATTTTCAGGAAATCGACAGAGGGTCGAAAGATACCATGAGTGTTCATTTTCAAGTTCCTGCAGCAACAGGCCTGACAGCTTCTGCTGATGGCAAGCTGGGATCATGACCCTGTTATCTACTCGGGCTCCGGGCCGTGTTTCTACAGAGATTACAGGGCGGCTACCACCAAGCAGAGGATGGCCTTCAATGCGATTCAAAGATCACTGAAAGCCACTGCTGTGTCCAGCTACGAGTTGGCGTGTCAGGCCCTGTGAGTCTCTTCGACTCTCCCCAGGAGGTAGAAGGCTCACATCCCTCGTTAGCCAATCCCAGTGACATTAACGAACAGCAGACGCTCTGGTAGCTACACTGCTGGTATGTAATGACCAGTTTTCATTCTCATTCTCATTCATTTATTTTTTCAAGTTTATCAAATATAATTTGTCCAGAGTGTCACAGAAGTGTGTTGTAATCTTTATAGTGTCTGTGAATACATAAATACTAATACTCACATGAGAAAAAACAGGTCAGTCTTAAGAATACTATCAGGTTCGAGTATTGGCTAGAGTGGAATAGGTGACAATTGTTTTTTTTAAGTTGTTTTTTAAGTCTATATATGAGGGTGACTCAGTCAGCGCTGATTTTCAGTCTTTACTTGAAGACAGACAGTGACTCAACTGTACATACAGTCAGAGGGAGTTCATTCCTGGGTGTCAGGACAGAGAGAAGTCTTTATGTATGTCTTCTTTGAAATGTGAGGGATAGTGCTTTAATGGAGAGGAACTCTGATGTTAGTGAAGAAATGAAGCGATGTCACGACTGCTGTTTGCACACCAGTAAACATGTCACGGTTGTGTTTTGTCATGGGGCTGTTGAGAGTGAGAGCTTGATACACACCTTCACATTTGAGGGGCTTGTTTACATTGTTGAAGGTTTGCAGATTAGGGGATCATGGCACCCAATTCGTTGTTCATTGTACAAAGACAAGAAAATTACCTAAAATTATGGCCAAAGGCATTTGAATTCTCTGATAGGAACGTGAATATAACAATATTTTATACAAGCTCATCTGGACATATAGCACATTTGGAAGCAGGCATCAGTCTCAGTACATGCACCCTTTATGTTTGATCCAACATTCTTTTATTCTCTATAAAACCGCATGCTGAAATTTGAGTATCCTTCTCTTATGAGAGTGGGAGTCTAGATCTTCCATGGCACTGAATGAGCTTTAGATTGAGCTCTACTAGATCCTTGGTGTTGTCCTTAATCCTCCCTCAAAAGAATATATCTTATATTCAGCAAGGCACAAATAATGTTCTAGAATAGGCAATATTCTTTCATCTTCTTCCTTGCTTATACGGGTACATTCAGCTTAGATCCTTCCTTTATATCTGTCTAAACATCATCCTAACATCTCAAGACTGACATTACATAATTTAACAGAGAAGGCCCTCAGATGTTGGCTTAACACCACTTAAAGAATGCAGCGTTGGTTAACGGATTCATATCTGAATTTCAGAATTTCACTGAAACTAACTCTGAAAACCAATTTTACATGTCCTATTCATCAGCTACAAATTACCTCAGTGAAACTTTTGCAGGACGCACTGAATAAGTTTAGTTGAACTTTTATGGCACTCTGAATTTGATATGCATGGAGTTACATTATATTATTCATTTCATAGTAATGGCCTTGGCCAGTTATTGGCACGTGATACAACAATCAATGCTTCTCTGATATTCACATTATAAAATCACTTCAAGATAACATTACTACAGATCCACAACAGATTAAATGTAGATTTCAACAGTTCTGTCATTCTACCAATCTCAGCCACAAGTCAAACTCAGTAAATGAGTCCTTCTAATGTGGTTTGGTAGTGTTTCCCCCATTTCCAGTTGCTCAGAGATCAAGACATAGACGTCCATTACTGCTTCTTTTGCTTGCCTTGTCACACCATTAGCTGTAGCAATTCAGCTTGTAATGCTGTGTGAGATTAATGTTGTGTCCTAATGGAGCTACTGCTTTTATGCAAAATTCTAATCTTTCAGATCTGACAATAAAGTAGTATCTAATCTTGTCGAATCTAACCATGTAATGAGAGGTTACCTTCGGCACTTCAAATGGTTAATCATTTTAGGTATCTTGGTGTCGAGACTTACTCATTGCTATAACTTAAGAAAACACTTATCCCTGAAGAAAACCCTTATGTAGATCCTTACTACAATTAGTGATGATATGAGAAATGGGGTCACTTACCTACTAATCTCCAAACCCAGAATTTTGCGGTGAATTTAAATATTCTCCCTAAAATAACCTTCATGGACACTATTTTCATGCGTGTACAGGGGTGTTAAAGTAATCTTTCACTGCATTTTACTAATTCCATGGGGCACATGCACAATTATTGGCATTTGTTAATTTTAGTGGACCGAAATAATTGTGCCTCCAACAACAAAGGTGGAGGGCCAGAACAAGGGATGTGACATTTCAAATCTAGCCGTGCGACGCTAGTTTTAAAGCCCATTTTGGCGTGACACAGCACTTGCACTGCTGTCTCCTCAGACCTGCTCTGATGAAAAATGCAGCCCAATGTTTCCCTCACTTCACACAGGCACATAAATACGTGACCAGGTTCTCACTATAAGATTTTGACAGCGAGCATCACCCCACTAAAATATATCTCCCAACTGCTAAGTACAACTGATTACATTTTTTCATAAGGAAAAGTTTGTTTTCACTAAAATGTGAATGTGACGGTTAGTGGTTAAACATTGAATATACATTGATTTTAATAATTTATCATTCTCAACAACAATAATAATGATGCTTCAAGTGTTATATCTTGTGACTTTGTACTTCCATGACAAGTTTGTTCATTTCCTCATCCATGAATTTGTTTTCCTGCACATTTACTGCCATGACAAAATTTTCACAGCACTGTGTTAGTGGCTCAGGTTCAGATTTGAAGAGGAATGAGAGGCATTAATCTATATATCGCAGAGCTAACTCCACCTGCTGATTATATATTCAGTGTACCCAACCTCATTTTGTCTTGGACAAAAATTTTTGTTTCTTGGACAAAATCCATTCTAGTATCCCAACCTATCTATGGAAATGTAAGAAACCTAGAAATAAGCATGCATCTCTTCAGCATGATAAATCTGATGGTGGATCCTAGCTTCCCAATCTTACATGGATAGGTTTACAATATTATTATTCTATATTATTAATCATTCATTTGTCTTAATCCACATGTTCATGATGATTGATTGTTTGGGAAAACAACTGGAATACTCAAAACAAAATATTTAATCAATATGATGTTATTGTCCTCTTAAGACTCTAACCAACTTTCATTTTATTCATAGATCTTATGATGGCCTACAGTCGTCCTGCAGACTCCCTACAGTTGTGTCCATGTAGGTTTGACCACATGATCTGAACGTTTTATCTTTTTTCATCTTGGAGTATTCCTACACAAGCACTGAGAGTGTCTGAGTATGAGTTTAGAAATACAGTTTCTGACACTCTCAAGCATCCATAATAAAAACTCCTAATATAATTTAAATGTTGCTCTTAAAGGATGAATCTGAATGTAATTTAAATTGTGCAGGAAGATTAATCCATCTACCTGGTTTTATGGCTGCCAAACATTGTAGTTTTACGATGGCAATCCACATATTCTATATATTTATTACACTGGATCCTTTCCAATGTTGATAATGTTAAGTGGTGTTATGGGCTGGGATGGAGGGTTGAGGGTGGAGTGTGGTGCTATGAGCTGAGATGGAGGCTGGAAGGTGGTGCTATGGGCTGGGATGGAGGGTGCAGGGTTGTGTTATGGGCTGGGATGGAGGGTGGTGTAATGAGCTGAGATGGAGGGTGGGGGATGGTGCTATGTGCTAGGATGGAGGGTGGGGGATGGTGCTATGGGTTAGGATGGAGGGTGGTGTTTTGGGCTGGGATGGAGGGTGGGGGATGGTGCTATGTGCTAGGATGGAGGGTGGTGTAATGAGCTGAGATGGAGGGTGGGGGATGGTGCTATGTGCTAGGATGGAGGGTGGTGTTTTGGGCTGGGATGGAGGGTGGGGGATGGTGCTATGGGTTAGGATGGAGGGTGGTGTTATGGGCTGGGATGGAGGCTGGAGTGTGGTGCTATGGTCTGGGCTGCTTGGACAAACACATTGGTGAAAACCTTATAATCGCTACTTCTCTATCCTCATCTGTAAAAACATGATCACAAAACATCATAATGTGGGCTAAATACAGACTCTGAATGAAATTCTGGTCCGTAGTCCGCGTCCCAGTTTTCAGCCTTGAACACTGAGTGGTTAGACCAGCATGTCCACTGAAGGGGCTCTTTCCAAGAGAGAGAGAGAGAGAGAGAGAGAGAGAGAGAGAGAGAGAGAGAGAGTGTGGTGTGTGTGTGTGTGTGTGTGTGTGTGTGTGTGTGTGTGTGTGTGTGTGTGTGTGTGTGTGTGTGTGTGTGTGTGTGTGTGTGTCTTCCACAAGCCTGGCTGTGCTAGCGACTGACTGAAGGTCAAGCCTTTGAACAACAGCATACAGATCCAAAGTTTGCAGACTTCTGAGGTACAACGCTCCCCTGGGCAAGTTTCCCATGTTTTCTGTTAAGCATAAGAGAAGACTGATAAATTTCTCATTGAGCTGATAATATACACGTGTATCTAATGTCACTTTAAACAAGCATGCACTTAATTGACCATGATGTTAATTTGGGGAAATTTGAGGACTGTTTGATCTCAGCTCTTGACATCAAAAGAATACTTGCACATAGCTGCCTGTTGGCCAGACTGTTAATTTAGTGTTTGATCAGCCCCCCTCCCCCCCCAAAAAATCATGTGTTTTTGAAAACAACGTTTTAAATACAGTATATGCATAATATATACAATCTGGTTGGTTGTCCAGTATAGATTAGAGCAGTTTCTCTCAGAGACAGACACACTCCAACACTGATCTGACCCCACACATGCACAAAAAGACTGCACTGAACCCCACCTCCTCCTCCCCCTCCCCCCCCCCCCCCCACACACACACACACACACACACACACACACACAACATACAATGACTGAAATGTCTCCATTCCCACTCTTCCTCTGAACCTGTGAACCGCTGTGTTCATGTATGTTCCATATGTCACAGTGTGTCACTCATCTCTGACACCCCTTACACTACATTGCACTATACCAGCACTATTCTGTCATGTCTGTCAATTGTCTCTGGTCTGGTCTGTTGTATTTATTGTATTTATTGTAGTGTTTTGTTGTGAAATTGTCCCATGCTGCACATTTTGCACAGTGTATTGTTACCCTGCCGCACTTTATGTCGTCTGTTGTATTGTTGATTTGTGTTGCACCACGGTTCCGGAGGAACGAAATTTCGTTACACTGTGTACCTGTACTCAGATGTAATGACAATAAAAGACTCTTGACTCTTGACTTGAGCCTCATGATTAAATTGCTTAGATACCTTCATGCTTTTGTCTAATTCCACACAGCAGGCCAGCTACACCCTGTATGTTTGCTACGTCTTGGTCTCCATCCCGGCATCTCCATCTGGCCTTCCCACATGTCTCACGTGGAGCCCTAATGCAATTTGTGTGATTCTACATGCCTTCCCCGAGTTCCTGGTTTTGTAGTGTTTGCCTGATTTCTAAAGGGACATCCTCAATTTGATTCTGGTTTTGCCTCAGCTGGGTGTCTCTAAATGTATTCTGAACCCAGACTGTGTGCAAGGTGATGAATCATAGATCGAATGCATTGGCATCTCGCCCACCTACATTATTACACCCTTAACACCACTGGTTCTCTTATCACAGAGAACAGGGTGTGGCCGGAAAGGAATAATATTAGAGAGAATGGAGTGTGGCCATCTGCAAAAGATTTAGATGTGGTCTATCTAACAAATGTCAGCAGTATCATAATATAAATGAGGTCTGTAATAAAGACACCATTTCTGACATGAACTCTTACACAGCAAGCACTGTATGAGATTCTGCCTTTAATTATCCCAATGTCTAGTACAAACTAACAATAGGATTCGCCATCTGTACATTTCTGTTCGTGTCGATGCTTGGGTTATTTTTGGGTATCTGCTCATAATCCGTTTGTTAATCAACCAAGACTTACATATTCCTTTATAATTAATAATCAACAGAGAATCTCTTGCCATCATCTAAACTAAAAATGTAATCAGTAATGGTGTGTTTTGAGGATGGAAAGAACGGAGCCTCTTTGCAGGGCCACATTATTGTGTCTGTCCAGCAGAACCTGTGTGACTCTTTTTTTTCATCAAGCTGAAAGTGGTTTTTTTTTCCTATCCAGTGACTCACTCGTACCGAGTCCCGCCGCCTGCGTTTAGAGAGCTGGAGAATTACTGCATGCAACCCGTCACTCTGACAGCAGCCCCTGTCCTTTGCGGACACAGGTCCACAAAATCAAGTCGCAACCTCTAGTTGTCTCGCTCAGCGGAACTGTCACTATGGCAACCCGCTTTTTGAAAGATGAGCGTTCTCAATGGCCAGTTTGAGTGAGAGATTAATGTTGGCTATGACAAGACTGGCCTGTCTGTTGGAAATACTGTGGTCCTTTAAACATTGAAAATACCTTTTTTGGGCCTGCCACTTGAACAACATCAGTGTATAAAGGTTATATGCGAAAGGTATAGTTCATGAAGCACTGCTCATAGGTGCGTGAAATGGATGAGCCACAGGAAGCTCAATGTCATTTGATCTGAACCAGTACACCAACCCCTACTGGGCCGATGCTGACAGACTCTGGGCAGTACAGGCTTGGGCTGACCCACCTAAAACCCCACACGGGCCCTCTCTGGTCAAGCCCACACTACCATGCTGGAATGTAGTTTAACTGTGGTTTAACTGTGGCCTGTATTGAGCTGAGCAAACACACATAACCCACATGGGCCCTGCCTAGTGTGGGCCCCAGTGGGACCAGCAAAACATTCTGGAATCTGGTTGTGAGTTACAGTTTGTACCATGGGCAAACCCACACCAGCTCTACGTGGGCAGCTCTCCCTTAGTTAATAACAGTAGTGTGCTCAGAGCCCAACACTGAGGGGCCAATATATTACCAATGCACAAATTCTCATGAGTCCGACACAGCCAGTCCACTGTGGACTCCCATAGGGTCAGGGGAGGCATGATCCTATTCTCATGCTTTCTGGGAGATTGTTTTTGTCACTGCTTTCTGAATTTGCTCATATGTGTTCAGGACAACGATTCTCTGTATATTTGAATTTGAAATAAACACTGAATTTGAAATATACACTGTTAGCATTATCCACTTGCCCCTCATTTTTAAACAGTATATAAGAAAACCTAAGCCAATAATGGAGATAACTATTTATTATGTGACATGTAGGCAGTTGAAACTGCGCATACTGCCATAATATATCAATGCTCATTTGAGGAATAGCATGACAGTACAGCTAGCAGATAATGACATATAAATGTTCCCTCTAGAATTGCAGCTGAACTAGCAAGTGCCTGTTGAAAATTGAGCTCTTGTAATAGTTTTAGTCTCTATATTGAATGTAATTCCTTGGCTAAATATTGGAGAAATTGTTTGTTTCTGTTTATTGTTTTGTTGTTGTTGTAATTGTCATTCTTCTTCTTCTTCTTCTTCTTCTTCTTCTTGCATCATAACGGAACATTGACCAGTTTGTTTGAACTCTCAACATTCAACTCTTCCTTCAGTTTCATGCTTGCAGAATCACATTCAGGCAAAAGACAGCTTGCTCTTTGCCAGCCTCAATAAATGCTGCTTGCAGCTCTTTAGATATAATTCACAATATTGTATCCAACACCAATGCGCCTAGCTAAGCTTGATGCAATAATAATTCACTTACAGTTGTGATCAAATTTATTCAACCCCCACTGAAATAAAGTGTTTTGGCCAGTTTGACATTGATTTTGATCATTTCAGTCATCTTATTTACAATTATATCAAAGAGGCACTTATAAATTAGACAAACATAACATAATATTTATGATGGAATAACCACAAATGTCTTTACTGTGCTCACATCATTATCAGTTTTATTCAACCCCCTAGTGACATTATTTTTTAGTACTTAGTACAACATCCTTTTCCAGTTATGACAGCTTTCAAGCGTGAAGCATAGCTTGACACAAGTGTCTTGCAGCGACCTATGGGTATCTTAGCCCATTCTTCATGGGCAAAAGCCTCCAGTTCAGTCACATTCTTAGGCTTGCGCACTGCAACTGCCTTCTTTAGGTCCCACCAGAGGTTCTCAATTGGATTTAAGTCTGGTGATTGCGATGGCCACTCTAGAATGTTCCAGCCTTTCATGTTCAACCATGCTCTAGTGGACTTGGATGTGTGCTTCGGATCATTGTCCTGTTGGAAGGTCCAACGTCTCCCAAGCCGCAGGTTTGTGACTGACTCCATCACATTTTCCTCCAAGATCTCCTGGTACTGAAGGGAATTCATGGTACCCTGCACACGTTGAAGCTTTCCTGTACCATTAGAAGCAAAACAGCCCCAAAGCATAATTGACCCCCCACCATGCTTCACAGTAGGCAAGGTGTTCTTTTGTTCATAAGCCTGGTTCTTCCTTCTCCAAACATAGCGCTGGTCCATTGTCCCAAACAGTTCCATCTGACCACAGTACACTGTTCCAAAACCTTTGTGGCTTGTCCACATGACTTTTGGCATACTGCAGTCGACTTTTCTTGTTCTTTGGAGTCAGCAAGGGGGTGCGTCTGGGCGTTCTGGCATGGAGGTCTTCGTTATGCAGTGCGCGCCTTATTGTCTGAGCTGAAACTTCAGTGCCCACATCTGACAGGTCTTTTTTCAGTTCCTTAGCAGTCACGCGGGGATTTTTCTCCACATTACGCTTCAGGTAGCGCACAGCAGTCGCGGTCAGGATCTTCTTTCTGCCACGACCAGGTAACGTTTCCACTGTGCCCTTTAACTTGAACTTGCGAATGATACTTCCGATAGTGTCTCTTGGAATATTTAACAACTTCGCAATCTTTTTATATCCATTGCCATTCTTGTGAAGAGCAATAACCTCTTCTCTTGTCTTCTGGGACCATTCTCTTGCCTTCACCATGCTTGGAAACACACCAGTAGATGTCTAGAAGGAGCTGAGTATCACAGTCCTTTTAAATCTGCCTAATTGGTGCTTATCATGCTTGATTGCTGCTCGTTGACATCCACAGATGTTTTCAATACCTGATGGAAAACACTGGAATGAACCTCTGTTCTTAGGAGTGGTAGTCGTAAAGGGGTTGAATAATTGTGTCAATGAAGAAATCACAAAAAGGCCATTTAATACTTTATGACAAAAAAAATTGATGCTATCTTAGTTGCATTTAGTTCTTTAACAAGTCCTTGTAAGATTTCATTATGAACACAATTACAAATGTGCACTGAATTCCATAAAACCCTTCGCAGCATTGGGGGTTGAATAAATTTGATCACAACTGTAACTGTTTGTTTGTCACTGGTTGTACCAGAAAGGACAATGGAGCTCCTTGTTTCAGTTGAGCACACCTCCCCTTATAGTGGACTGACTCAGAGCTGGGGCAGAGGAGCAGAGTATGCACACACAGTTGTAGGCAAAACCGGGCAAGTCATTTTCCCTATTTGAGTCCATTCAGAGAGCAATTAATTCTGGGTAAATGACAAAACTTATTTGCCACATTTATTTCACAGCATTCAATTTTCTAGTGATTGATTTTTCTCTCAGGACTCATTGAAACAGAAATGAGGAATAGGATTTTTTTTTTTGTGATCCCATGGCGAATTTGTTGTAGCACCAAATGATCAGCTCAGACGAACTGAAGCTATCAACCTATTCACAACAATTATTAGATAGAATAGTCCAGAATTACAAAGAGATGATTTTAATAAAAATGGCTGCTCCAGCAGAGGCCTCTTTGTACTGTGGAAGAGAGAGATAGAAGACGCCGGGGTGCGGCCGTGTGTCTGTAAGTAAGGTATTTTTGCTTAGAGAATGCAATATGTGTTTGTGTGCTAAGTGTCTGAATTTATAGCATTTGAGAACCTCGGTGGCATATCTCTCTACCTTTGTGTGTTTGCATGCTGTTTTATAGATGGGGGAAACAAGACAGCGTGGCATCTCTCTGTGAGAGGATGCTGAGCAATGAATGATTCTATCTCTTCAGCTTTAAGAGCTTGTCCTTACCTGCTGTTATTTCAAGCCATGATATCTTCACACACAAACACACACGCCGAAACACACTACCCTTATGAACTCCTTGCGAATGGCCATTCTCAGACGCTGCTTGCCTTTTTTGGGGCAGTCCTGGCAGGGTTGCAGCGTAACTGCTTCCTCTTTCATTTAACCCCTTTCATTGAATTGATGAGTGAGTGCTTATACTCTGCCATTTCTCAGCGTTTTAACCACACACACAATAAACCGAATGGTCTCTTTAGTATAGACATCAATCTAGTAGCACATTGGACCTCCTTTGGCCTTCAGAACCACAGCAGTTCATCATAGAATAGATTCCACTTGGTGTTTAAATCATTTTGCAGGCATCCTGGCCCATGTAGACAGGACAGCTTCTTACAGTAGCCACAAATTGGATGGATGTACTGATGTAATCTGAACAGTCCATTCTGCCATATCCCAAAGATGCTCTATAGCATTGAGACCTGGGGGACTGTAAAGACCATGTAAGCAAGAAAAAATCACTGTCCAGTTCCTGGACCCCCTCCATGACATTACAACCCTTGTGACATGGTGCAGCGTCCTGCTGAAAGTGCCCTGCTGCCACAGGGTAAACAGCTGCCATACTGGGAGGAACTTGGTCAGCCACAATGCTTAGGTAAGCCATACTGTTCTAACATCTGTCAGAGGACCCAGAATGTGCCAAGAAAACCTACACTATTAGGGCACCTTCAACAGCCTGACCTGCTGACAACTGACAGGAAGAGGTCCTCAGATCATGTTGCTCGTGCCAAATTCATATGTGTCATTTTTACTAAGACTGCCTTTTTCCATTTATGCAGTGTGGTTAAACTGAGACATGTTTTCCTCATTGGATGCTGAGAAACTGGTCCAATCTTTTATTTCATCGAGCTCATCAAGATTACTGTAACTAATAGTGTTGTAATTGTATGCTCTAAAAATCAGGAAATAAACTCGATATGTCACAGAAGGCAGCAACAAGCGCTAGGAATTTTACCACATTCACTCTGTTCTTTCAGCTCTGCATTGGTTCCCAATTCAATTTTGAATTGATGTTTTTCTGATTTGGTCGAGTTTTCTGGTAGTCTGGGGTGTTGATGCCATCGTCCAGCTCCTTCATGCGTTCATTTAGGTTTGTAACGATGACGTGGCAGGAGGGCAAAGTCTCTATGAGCCCTCAGGACTGTGGTCACCCTCGGGCGCTCCCTCTCAGCTATACTGCTATAAATAAACCTGCTGGAGCTACATGCTAACTGCTGGCACATGTGATGAATATGGGTGGCTCATATGATGTTTGTCTTTCCTGATCTAACCTACACCTCAGACTGCCCTGTGGAGGAAGGGTTTAATTTTGGGTACTGGTTCTCCTAAGGTGTAACAGCTCAGAGTGAGAGAACAGGCGGAGATCCATGTGCACTAAAGGAAAGATATTTAATTAACAAAACTTCCCAAATGAATTAGCAATGGTCAAAACCAGGCAGGCAGTCAGTAGGCAGAGGTATCCATAAAGGAGCAAAGAGGAAAAACCAGAGAAACAAGACAAAAAAACAAGATGAGAAAACACTAGGACAATCGCTCCTAAAAGAATAGTGGAAATACTTCTCAAAGAGTAAGGTGTGCTGGCTGGTTATGTAGGGTGTGGTGTGGATTATAGTGGATTATGATCAGTAGTCTGGGAATGAAGACCTCTGGAGGTGAGAAGTGGAATCATCAATGATGACTCAAGGTTTCTTTCTAACTTCTGCACAGAGAGTTTTTACTGGCCCCTATCACCTTTGTTTACATTAGTCTACATTTGCAAAGCTACCAAAATCATACAGTATATATACATATAAATACATTTTGACTTGATTTGACCCTCATATCAGCATGTGGCAGTGGACATCTTGATGAATATGATTAGGCGATATTTTTCATCTTCTCATTAACCAATCTTTCCCAGTCTTTCCCTTCTGTTTCCCTTAGACAGTAATGGTACCCGGTTCCTCTGACCTCTTTCACATTTCACATGACTAAGATGAAAGAACTTGTGTGACAGGTGCATATAAGACCAGGTAAGGGGATTTGTAGCTAAGCAACCACATCTTGTGCAGTATGGTTTTAGAGAACATGCTAGCTGGGGAAATGCTTTATGAAGGTGGAATGGCTGAGCTGTTCAATGGTTCTTGTACATGGAGCGTGTGAGGGCACTTTTGGGTCATATCATTATATAATACGGTCGATCCAGATTGAACTGATGACACTGACCATGCATTAATGGAGTCAATGAGACACTGGGGAGGCCAGTATGAATTTGCAGTGTTGGAGAATCCTTGGTAAGGTCGTATGTAAAATCCATGTGGATCTTTTGGGTTAGGAAATGAGTGTGGAAGGGGCGGAGCTAGAACACAGCATGTAGCTGCTGAGTCTTCTGGAGATGTCATAGGCTTAATTCAGCAAAACACAAAATGGGCTAATAACAAATGGGCTAATAAGCCCTTCTGCCATTGTGGTTTCTTTTATGAAGTGAGTAGGTTGGGCCCTAAGGGAAGCTAGAATGGATTGGCACAGGATATCTGACATCTTATCTTGGGTATAATTAACAGTACTGTTTAAAATCCTCCTGGGATCTCCAGTCTCCTAGTTCGGGTTTCACTGCTTCTGGAGCTCCGATTATTATGAGAACCATCGTTTCCTTCACCTTCCAAATCTTTTCTAGCTCTTTTCTCAACCTTGGTTTTCCTCAAGCGTTTTATGTTCCTGAAGTTGCTATCACATTAGACTGCTACATCTATCACTATGGCTGTACTGCTGTTTGTCCTTCACTGCCATGTCAAGTTGGTTAGCCATTAGCATTTTAGTCAGTTTGTAGATAGAAATACCAGTTTGACATTGGAACTTAGAGTCCATACTTGGCTACTTGGTTTCCGTATACTGTGTTAGCCATTTGGATATGCTGTCCCCTTCCTGCAAGCATGTGTTATGTCTTTCAACACAGCCTTTTCCAGCCATTGGAATATTTATGTGTCTATATATACACACAATTGACAACAAGCAGGAGGTAATGAGCTAGACTGGACAGGTAGAGAAGAGACAGGAATCAGCATCAAACATGAGGTAACGAGAGAACAGGCATAGCAGAGAAAGACCAGCAGCAACTGAGAACTAGCGTGAGATTTAAGACAAGATGCTAACTAAGGCTGAATGAGAGACAGGTGCAAGAGATTGCACAGAAATTACAAAAACCATGGAAACAGAAGGACAGGGCAAACAAAATCAAAACAAGTTGTCAGGGAGTGAGCAATGCTAGCGGAGGGGGGCATGACATGTACACAAGGTTTTCTAGAGAAACATGACACTTCAGACAGAGGTCCTTCATCGCCCATGCAAGCAAAGTGCTTCTGGGGTCCTAGGAAGAGGAACCGGTTTCAAGGGCTTTCAAAGTTCAGAGTAGATCGGTTCTTTTTCTTTGCATTTTCTAAATTCATTGTTGCCATAGCAATAACAGATTTGTCAATAATGTAGTGGCCAGTATCGTTAATAATGTATTATTATACCACAATATTATTAGCCACTGTTTGTAGAATGTTTGTAAAATGCCAGGATGTGATATGTTCCATGGATACTTCAGAGCTGATGGACCATGGAGAAGAAAGAAATGAACAACTGGAGATCACCAAATGTACATGTAGTGGTACCAAAAATGCCATCAAAGTATCTCACAGATTCTAAGGTTACAGATCCAGCATATGGTTCAAAAATACTTTCTCAACAGATGCTTGCAGAAATTTATGTTACTAATTTCTCTTTCGCAAGTATTAATAAAAAATATAGTGCTCCCTCTCTCTCTCAGTGTCTAAAATGATGGATGAAGAATAATAACTTAAAGGTTAATCTTTACTGTCAGAGCCTCTAATGTTCTAACGTCTGTCTTCCACCCACAAAACAAATTCAAGCTTTGTTTAGCCCGAGAACCCCTGTGGAGAAATTCTAGTGCTGTGCAGACTGTGAATGCTCAGTGCTGGACATCATGCCACTACAAGCTATTGCAGCATCATTTAAACATGCCAACATGCAGCTGATGTCTGTGATCCTGATCTCAATGGGATTAAAAAAAAAACAAGGAAGCCAAGATTAAAGGCGTCAGTGCGTAATTTAAATGGGCATCATCTTTGTCAGGGCGGTGATTGTGTGCAGTGCCAGTGGGGTTCCTGTGACCCACCTTCTCTCTGGATACAAATGGAGATTAGCAAGGAAGTGAATCGGAAAGGAGGTTTTAGTGAGCGCTGGGCTCTCTTATTGATCTCTTCCCCAGGGATCATGTGTCTGGCTCTGTGCCTTCTTAAGTGTTAGCAAATAATGTTTCCCAGGAGTCAGAGGGAGCAAAACCTCTCCAAGTTCCTCCTCGGTTTCTTCCTCTCTCTAAACACTAAACTTCTACCTCTCTGTGTTTTATCACACTACATCTTTCACTCCATATATATGTTACTCTATAATTTTCTCTTACGATCTGTCATCTCTCTCTATCTATCCGCTTGCAAACTGGCTGTAGGTCATCTCGCTTTCTCCACTTCCACTCCTGTGTCTGCCTCTGTCTCTCCATCGCTCTCCCTCTCTCTTCTTGTAGTAACAGAACACTAGTCCCTGATCCATGTATTGTGAAACAGGCACTATGGGAAGTGCAGCAAAAAAAGATTTATGTTTCTCATCAGTCAGATTTAGTGCGAAAAATCCTGCTATATTTCACGGGTCCAGTTCTTTATCAGTACACAGCAGCGTACTCAGCTGAAGTAAAAAAGGGAGCAAAAATACTGATTTAGACATTAACTCTTTTCTCTGTGAAATGTGCTGTTCTTTTTATAGTTTTTTTTCCCTTGTGGAGTATGTAGAGTGTACAGATATACCATTTTCAAAATAATGTCCAATAGCAAATAATTCTCAAGTTAAGGGAATGACTGTAGCGTTTATGTTTTAGCATTTTATTTGTATGTACTATAGTAAATTACCGTCTTTGCTGTTCTATGGTAGAAGACAAAACTGAATATGCACATGTATTCTTTTGGGTTCTGACCATGGCAGTGGTCCATGCATAAAGACACCTCAGGACCAGCGAGATCTGTCTCGGACACTAGCCATGTGGTGCGGTTTCAGGTCCCCTGTTGTAGGATGTACTCCCAGCATCTGGGCGGAAGCTGAATCTAAGGCCCTGCTGGTTTCTCATTAGCCAAGACAGCTGCAACCACTCACCTTCCCCAGAAGCCGGCGGGAAAACAGCTAATGTGAGTGGAATACACTGTGCTTTTCATGTCCCTATTGTTGTCACTCACGAGTCACAAACACACTCACCCTCACACAAACACACCTGCCCTCACATACACACGCACCCTCACACAAACACCCACCCTCACACAAACACACACCCTCACACAAACACACCTGCCCTCACATACACACGCACCCTCACACAAACACACACCCTCACACAAACACACACCCTAACACAAACACACCTGCCCTCACATACACATGCATCCTCACACAAACACCCACCCTCACACAAACACACACCCTCACACAAACACACCTACCCTCAAACAGACATACACACCCTCACAAAAATACACACCTACACACACGCACCCTCACACAAACACCCACCCTCACACAAACACACCTTCCCTCACATACACACGCACCCTCACACAAACACCCACCCTCAAACAAACACCCACCCTCACACAAACACACCGCCCCTCAAACAGACATACACACCCTCACACAACACACACCTACACACACGCACCCTCACACAAACACACCTTCCCTCACATACACACACACCCTCACACAAACACACCTACCCTCACATACACACACACCCTCACACAAACACACCTACCTTCACATATACACACACCCTCACACAAACACCCACCCTCACACAAACACACCTACCCTCACACAAACACACCTGCCCTCACATACACACGCACCCTCACACAAGCACCCACCCTCAAACAAACACCCACCCTCAAACAAACACCCACCCTCACACAAACACACACCCTTACACAAACACACCTGCCCTCGCATACACACGCACCCTCACACAAACACCCACCCTCACACAAACACACACCCTCACACAAACACAACTGCCCTCACATACACACGCATCCTCACACAAACACCCACCCTCACACAAACACACCTGCCCTCAAACAGACATACATACCCTCACACAAACACACCTGCCCTCAAACAGACATACACACCCTCACAAAAACACACATGCACCATCACACATACACACACACCCTCACACAAACACACACCTACACACACACACCCTCACACAAACACCCACCCTCTCACAAACACACCCACCCTCACACAAACACACCTACCCTCACATACACACACACCCTCACACAAACACACCTACCTTCACATATACACGCACCCTCACACAAACACACCTACCCACACACAGACAAACACACCCACACACAAACACACCCACCCTCACACAAACATACGCACCTTCACACAGACACACACACCATCACACAAACACACCCACCCTCCCACAGGCACACACATACATGCAGTACATGCACAGTCTTGTATTACTAGATTTTTCTCTTGCTATCTGTGGGTTCTATCCACTGATATTCCTCCAACTGGTTTCAATCCTACACATAAATGTAAACGTTTCCTTAATTCCTTAAAAGCCAGTAAAAGCTGCAATTTTGTGTCCTGACATCGAAACCATCATGTTTCCCACCATCGTGTACACATCTGGTCTACACTTAGCATTAAATAGTCCTCATCATACCACACACAGATACACACTTGGAACATGAGAAAACAGCCCCTTCCCACTATAACATCTCTCTCCCACCTACACCTGCATGTTAGAAGGATTCCATATCCTCCGAGTCTCACTCCACCAACTACAAAGTGCAGCAGACACCTTACCTACACTCTTTTTCTTCAAGATGATTCATGGGGGTATCTACAGAGCGGCATAGTAATAAAGCATAATAGCAGACCATAGTGCTACATGCCCATGAACACACGCAGAAAGACATGGTGCCTGATCTTTCTTCATTGTCATCATCCTTGTTGTTGTTGTTATTGCTTGTTCCCACTCAGCGGTCTGTAGTATCTCTGAGTCAGAGAGGGAGGATGGACAGTCTAATGAACAGCTTTGGTACCCAAATAGCAGCATCACACTGCTGCTTCCACTGGGAAACAGCGCGGCCCCAGTACACCTACGTCTGTCTGCTTACTAGTGTGTGTGTGTGTGTGTGTGTGTGTGTGCTCGTGTGCATGTATGTACTTTGTGTGTGTATGTGTTGTGGGTGTATGTGTGTACACCCACACATATGCATCTACTTTATGTGGTGTGTGTGTGTGTGTGTGTGTGTGTGTGTGTGTGTGTGTGTGTGTGTGTGTGTGTGTGTGTACTGTGTATGGGCATCTGTGTGTGTGTGTGTGTGTGCATGTATGTACTTTGTGTGTATGTGTTGTGGGTGTATGTGTGTACACCCACACATATGCATCTACTTTATGTGGTGTGTGTGTGTGTGTGTGTGTGTGTGTGTGTGTGTGTGTGTGTGTGTGTGTGTGTTCATGCTTGAATTTATGCATGTATCTGCTTTATTTATCTATGTGTTTGTGTATTGTGTGGTCTGTTGTGTGTGCTTATGAATGCATATGTCAGTCTTTGTATGCCTGCTAAGTTCTTCGGTCATTGCCCTGCAGATAAATAAAGATGAGCTACACTAAGCATGTTAGAAGAAGGGATCCAGTCTTATCTGCAAAAGGCCAGTTTGTCATTCATGCCAAACACGAGCACACCAAAACAACTAAGCAGCTCCTTGAAGAGTGAGATGAACTGATCGAACGGGCAGAATCAGATACGCTCAGGCTTGGTTGGAACGAACAACCTGTGACAACATCAGTGCCCTTTGCTCCATTTTGCTGTTTCAAATGTTTATTTTTGACAAAGAGTTTTAGAAAAAGAAACCACAAAACAGAACATGATGATAGGAAAATGTCAGATTAAATTGAATGGAAAGTTGAAAATGTGGGGAAATGTGATGTTTACGTAATACTTGTGTAGTGAGGGCTTCAAATGTGACTTTTGATGAGTTGCCTTGTGCATTTTTTCAGCATAAATGGAACCACATCTCCGTGATTTATCAGAATTCGTCACCGTCTGTGTCTCGCTTCACCTTCACCTAGCTCCGCCTCCTACGCCTGTCACGCGCTGCTCCACCTGTGTCTCGTTAGTGCCTCTGCGTCCCACCTTCTCCCCGCTCTTCCCCCTGATTCCTTCATGCATTTATTCCTCCCATTTCCTGTCTTCCATGTCTATTGTTAACCTGTTATGGCCGTGGTTGTTTGCACTAGTTTGTTTGGATAATCGCTTGTTTCACTCTCGTTTTTCGTTAAACGGGCGCCACGCTTCGTCACCGAATTATTCTAGTATAAATTTGAATGTAGGAAAGATAAGGCTAATTATGCAAATGCTGAATGTAATTTCATACAAATTGGGTATCATGCCTTAAAGTAAAATTTGCCTGATATTTTCCGTTCAATTCAGGTGGTTTGAAAGCAGGTTTGTCATGCTTAGATGAGCTAAAATGTGCCTTAGCCTTTGAGTGAGATTGAGTTGTCATCGCCATGCAAATAAGTCTGAAATCTGCTTCATGCCATACGTCTCTAGAGGTGGTGCCTAGCCAGTTAGCTTAGCTCATTCTGTAGTCTGTTGCCTTATCCCCGAACAACAAATCCCCTTTGCAGTGGTGCATCTGAAAAAAGTCTGTGAGATTTACTCAACCAAATTCTTTGGTCATTGGTTTCAAGTGAGGTAAAATGAAAATGTTAATTTAATTTTTAATTAAATTGACACACAGTCTGGTGTTTGGTTTGGTGTTTCACTGTGTTGTAGCATCTGCTCACAACCATTTAGCTCGTCATAAAAAGCCCATCTGATCTGGTACTGGTTTTAACTCCACAATCCCAGTCAATCTTGCCCTGCAGACAAAAGATGGCCTCAGGTCAGTGGATCATAATGGCTTTAAACCACAGTGGTAGTTCCACTTTCTTGATTTCAGCCATTACTCTTCCATAAGCTGCAGAAGCTTTTATGTCTAAACATTGCTTTACCACTTCATAAAATAAAGGCTCTCAGCTTGGCTAAATCATATTAAGCACCTTTTGGGTCGGGGGGGGGGGGGGGGGGGGGTTGTTAGGCAAAAGAGAATTTTCTCATTACTAGGGCCAATTTCAAATGAGCTTGATGGATGGTGGAACATAGCATGATTACGTTTTTGAACGAAGCCTAGTGGTGCAACAGAGCAAGAGATTAGTCCTATTAATATTTCACTCACTCACCCAAATAGTGAAACATATGGCGTCATTTCTGAGAGCAAGTCATATTTATAAACACAAATGCCATTTTGTAATCAATCATGTGGTTTTCTGGGGGTGTTTCAGTTGAGTTCTTGCTTTGAAGTGTGCTAAGGTGACTGCTCTAATGGACTTGCGTTTTTGCCATGACATGTCAACAGTAAGGTTGGAGCTCTTGGTGCAGAAACCTACTTAACGCTTCCGTGAGTAACAGTTTAGCACGAAACACAGAAATATTATGGACGTGGCTATTATGTTGTTGTTATTATTATGTTTTCTCTTGCTACAGACTGTGTTATGGGCCTGACTTCCATCCCTGCAGGTCATGCTTTTTAAACATTTCTTTTGTAATGGTATTAATAAATAATACTGGTTATTAAACTCTACACTTAGATCCAGTTAGAGTTTCTGTATTACACATATTACCATATTTAGCAGCTAATGTGTTATTTAATTCTAGAAATGCTGCATAGCTGCAGGAGTGCCAGGAAAATTACTGTAGAGACCAGTTCACTGTATAGACCAGTTCACTGTATAGACCAGTTCACTATATAGACCAGTTCACTGTATAGACTAGTTCACTGTAGAGACCAGTTCACTGTATAGACCAGTTCACTATATAGACTAGTTCACTGTATAGACCAGTTCACTGTAGAGACCAGTTCACTGTATAGACCAGTTCACTATATAGACCAGTTCACTGTAGAAACCAGTTCAATTCACTGTATAGACTAGTTCACTGTATAGACCTGAAACTGTATAGACCTGAGGAGGCTCCTCCGGATCTGAAAATTAAGAATAATTTCAACTACATTGGCTTCTGTCCTAACTGACCCAACACAGCATAGATTTCACCCAAACATTCTTCTAACAATTTCCCATGGACCAATCAAGTTTCCCTGAAGTCTCACCTTACTGAAGTGCTATGTTTCCAAATGTTGCAGGGAAACTGTTTATAACTGCAGTCCTGACTGAATATTGTGTCCACACGTCCTTATTAGTGTTTCCTTCTGCGTGTGTTTTGGGAGCAGGCCAAGAGCAGCGTGTTTGATGTGGACCGAGGAAACAGTGTCTCCAGTAATTTATTATGTGTTTGACTAATTCCTTCACAGCAGAACTGGACAACGTATTATTCACTTGAAATTGCTTTGTGTATGTGTGTGTGCATGTGCATTTGCACACGCTCACATGTGTGTGTGTGTGTGTGTGTGTGTGTGTGTGTGTGTGTGTGTGTGTGTGTGTGTGTGTTTGTGTGTGTGTGTGTGTGTGTGTGTGTGTGTGTGTGTGTGTGTGTGTGTGTGTGTGTGTGTGTGTGTGTGTGTGTGTGTGTGTGACAGACAGCATGGATGTCAGTGCAATACATAAATGGCTGGAATTTGTGCAGATTAATTCAGCTCCTCGGAGGTCGTTGCATTAGTCTCTGTTGTTGTCAGGTGCAGATTCCTTCTTATTTTGCATCACATTACCTGTGAAGCTCAGAGGGGTCGACATGGATCATACAGTACAAATTCAGTCTCTTTTGTATTTCTGTTTTGCTGTCAAACACTTTCAAGCTACCAGACCTGCATTTATGAAGTCTCATAGTCTCAACACTCCTAGGGCAACAAATTAAGTGTCCCTGTGCGCTATGTGACATCTTGACAAAAACAGCGGAGAAGAAGACAGGATCAAATCTGCATGCGGACCTTAAAGGGTGTGAATTACAACGGTCTGTTCTGTTGTCCAGATTTTTCCATTAGATTATCATACAGTGCAACAAGGAGACTTCAAGAAATGACAGCTGGCTTTGTGCAGTCAGAGCTTACAGTGGATATTGTTCGGCCCGTCTGTCTGCACATTAAGACTCAGGTACTGCTATAACAGATACTGCTGGAACTCTGTCTCTCTACAGACACTATATAGAGTGTATAGAGTATATATAGAGTCCATATAGTGTATATATAGAGTGTATAGTATATAGTCCATATAGTGTATATATAGAGTGTATATAGAATCCATATAGTGTATATATAGAGTGTATAGAGCAATCTGTCAGATATAATATACCAGTTGAGTTGAGTCAACTGTCATAGAAATTTGAATGCTGCCTCTGGAAGCAATAATAAATGATCGGTGTTGTTAATAATGTCATTACGTGAGTAAGTGGAATTTTAATCAGAACTTGAATTATTAGCTACACTAATATGTTGATCTGATTAGAGGCCTCACCTTTGGCTCTGCAAAGTGCGTGAAGCCACGAGGGTATTCAGCACCTCTATTTTGGACCAACTGCAGCTCCGCGTGAAGAGGGCACATATGTTAATACTTAGCCGTTAACATCCTCTGACGAGGTGTGGATGGTTCCCTCTCAGAAAACCAGGCAGGAGATTTTATAAGCAGGCATGTTTAACTGGAAAGCTGAGTGGGAAAGAAATAGATTATTATTCCATTTTCCTGACTCCCTCTCTCTGTTTCTCTCTCTCTCTCTCTCTGTCTCTCTCTCTCTCTCTCTCTTTCTCTCCATCTCTCTCCATCTCCCAGCATGGCTAAAAAATGCCTCAAGGCTTGAGGACGTACATACAGTAGAAGCAGGACAACTAAAATCACTTTTGCAGGATCTCACGCTACCATCACACCTCTAGGACAGAGGAGACGGCTTACTGCCTCTCACATATAAAAGACATTATTGTTAAATAAAGAGTCCCTTGGGGGTTCATTGCTACTGTGGGTATTGGTGTCCGATTCTGTGTGTATTTACACGAGGCATTAGTCTGGCCATACTGGCTTCTGGAGTTTCCTGTCAGGTGTGTGTGTGGGGGGGGGGCTGACCTACATGCTGGCATTACCTGCACCTCTCCAGGTCACAAGTGATGTTTGTTCCTTTCTGATGAATCATT
Organism: Brachyhypopomus gauderio; assembly: GCF_052324685.1. NCBI lineage: Eukaryota > Metazoa > Chordata > Actinopteri > Gymnotiformes > Hypopomidae > Brachyhypopomus > Brachyhypopomus gauderio. The sequence goes on from NC_135226.1 coordinate 13,402,134, forward strand.
CAGCTGAGGAGCTTTGGAGGAGAGGAAATGACTCTTTATTGCATAGCAGTGGAGTACATCCATGCAATTATGAAAAGGCATAAAAGCCATCAATGCTGCTGGTCAGTGCAGATATGTGTGGCAATGTTACGTTTCTCACTTCCATGCCAAAGTCAAAGCCAACTTCACTGTCCTGCCCTCCCACCACAGATGTACGGGGAGCAGATGTAGTTTCTCCACAACACAATGCTGCATTCATCTACACCCAGAGGTCATTAGCTGTTATGATATGTCCAAAGTTTCTGCTGTTTACTAAATAAAAAATGATTAACAGCTGGTATCCTACCATTGTAATTTCAGGGTGCATGCCTGCCTGCCTGTGTGTGTGTGTGTGTGTGTGTGTGTGTGTGTGTGTGTGTGTGTGTGTGTGTGTGTGTGTGTGTGTGTGTGTGTGTGTGTGTGTGTGTGTGTGTGAAGGGGGGAGTGTATGTCTGTGTGTGGGTGTGCTACTGTGTGTTTAGGTGAAGCATCAAAGGTCTTATGGGGACATTGTATTTCAGTTTGGTTAATTTTCATGCACAGAGGAGCCATATGGAGTTCAGAGACAACACTGCATTACTGTAATGAAAATACAGAACTCACCCTTACATGCTCCCTGTCCTCAGACAGCTGTTACTGCATATTTGTGAAAGACTTTCTGGGGATGATTGAACACCAAACTATTTTCTTTCAGTGAAAAATCTTGCAGTATGTAAACCAATTGTTATATGTGACCCATGGATCACAGATAACATGTTAAATAGGCAGTGACAATTGAAATATAATTACTGTATATATACGTAATATATTTCTTTGTTCATTTGTTTGTTTTTTCCTGAATATATAATGTACCAAAACTCAAGTACTATAATCTACAGTCTGGGATCATGTTCAGTAAATTTTGACAAAGGCCATTATGATTCTTGCCTGAGCTTGTAGGAGATCTTGTGTGATCTTGACTTTTAGGTAAACAGTTCCCACAGTATCTGTGTGTTCAGCTTCTTTGAGAGTTACAGCATCAAATAAAAACAAGTTTTGCAAATGTGTGCATATTAAAAGAACAAAATATGTAAGTATGTAGGTGCCCTAAACATCATATATTACTCATACATCAGAGAAACAACTGTGAACTAATTGTGATCTTTTACTGTTTTGAAAAACACTGGCTTTCAACTATTCTTCTTGAAATGTTTAAAATAATGTTTAAGTATGTTTAAGAGGATGAATTTGTTGTAGGCAGCGAAATTTCCACAAGTTATTATTCGTTCCCCCAAGCATGTACTGGTAATTTGTCTCATCAGACTTGATAGGAGTGAACTAGTCCTCCTTTATTAGCAAGCTTTATCACTCACATGCACCCGCACACATTCACACGCGACGAGCTCACGCCCACATCTTCTGCCCTCTGGAGTCTAAACTGCATGAGCAGAATGACAGTTAGAACATGTTGACCTCCACGTTAATTCTCCGGCTCTTGTCTCGGCGCTGACGGAGAGGTTACGGTGTTCTTGGCGCGATGCTGTCATTTCAGCCAAAGCTCTGGAGAAGAAGGGAACAAGGCAGACGCAGAATCCTGCTCCTCCGGCCTCGTTAGCCTCCTCCACCGAGCAGACGGCCACCATCTCGCCACGCTGGAGTGTGCGGAGGACGATCGCACTCTGTCTGCTGTCTACCGACAGCTAGCTTCGGCTAATGAAGGGACCGGACAGGAAGTGTCCTTAATCGCGGGATATAGTGTACTTCACCAACAGTCAACAACGTCCTCCACAACGGTGTCCTGCATCATGTACTGGGCAGGCACACACAGTGCCAGTAACAGAGAATGATCAGAGACATCAGCAGTGCATTAGCCTGTCAACAGCTAAATAAAAAAGACAACAAATTCACAACTGCCACAATTAAAGACGATTCACAACTATCACACTGCCACAAATAAAGACAACGAATTCAAAACCATCACACTGCCACAATTAAAGACAACTAATACACAACCGTCACACTGCCACGATTAAAGACAACTAATACACAACCATCACACTGCCACGATTAAAGACAACTAATTCACAACCATCACACTGCCACGATTAAAGACAACTAATTCACAACCATCACAATGTCACGATTAAAGACAACTAATTCACAACCATCACACTGCCACAATTAAAGACAACTAATACACAACCGTCACACTGCCACGATTAAAGACAACTAATACACAACCGTCACACTGCCACGATTAAAAACAACAATTTCACAACCATCACACTGCCACGATTAAAGACAACTAATTCATAACTATCACACTGCCACAATTAATGCAACAATTCTCCATTCCATTGTTTAATACTCATGACGCATTAATATAAGTTGCAAAAACAGTTCATTGCAATGGTTAATGCTCTCCGGATGTCCAACACATCCACTTCAGGGTGAAGTTTTGGGAGACACAAGAGGAGCTACATTTGCAGATGATGTCATTCCCTCTCTGATGGACAATTGAGTACCTTCTGCTAATTTAGCATACATTCTAGTTGCAGAACGAACAATCAGGGGTTGATCTCCACCAGATGAATTGCAGAAGCGTTATTTTTTTCTGAACCGCAATGAGGTAGGGCAGTACCGCAGTGGTTCGGACCTCAGGCCTCCGAGGGGTGATGTTGCTGATTGCAGTGTTCAGGCTCTTTTGAAGTGAGCGTTAGTATGCAGCAGTGTAGACTACTCTAGTCATCACCGCCATACCAATTTCACTCAGCTCTCAGCGGATGAGAGGGGGAGAGAGACACAGTGTTGGGGAGACATTCAGACACAAAGAGTGAGACGAGGAGCAGAAAAGAGGGAGAGAGAAGAGGAAGATTGGCAGACGGTCAGCGATTAGAGATGTGAGAAGAAGGGAGGGGGGAAGAGAGAGATTGACAGATGGTATGATGGAGGAAAAGATATGGACAGCCAGTCAAGGAGTGAGAAGAGGAGGAGGAGGACTACGGAGAGAGACACGGGGAAGATAGTGATGGAGAGAATGTGAGAGAGAGATATAGAGCCAGCAAGAGAGTGTGAGAGAGAACCAGCCTCACCTCAGTCCCAGATCACCCTCAGCTGGGAACGTTCAGGCTGAGCGTTTGCCGTGGGATCAAAGAAGAATGTTCCAGAATGATGATGATGGTGATGATGATGATGATGATGATGATGGTGGCACAGAGACAGCAATCATCCCATAATGAAGAGCATTATTTCACTGACAGTCAGGCAGGGTGCCTCAGGAGGATCTCAAAAGCTGCAGGCCAGATAATCCTTAACAATATGGAACACGCCACATTGAGTCATTCAGTAAACATCACAGAAAAAAAACTAGATCACCAAATATCACCAGATTAGGAGTTTACAGACATTTTTATGGACAAATTAAAGTGGCCACCTTGACCACACCCCACCACAAGTGGTCCTATTGAGAGGGAGATACTAGTATGTGGTCACTTTTGATTGGCAATGAGTGGAAAAATACTGTTCTTGGTCAAGATAAGCCTGAAAGATCTATTTGCAGGGTGACCTGGGTGAGGGACTGATACGTTAGGTTTGGAGAGATCTGTCCTCTAATGTCCTAATGTCCTCCTCACTCCTCTATTGCTCCTATATTTCCATTTATAACATTCAGGTTATATTTTCTATGCCACATGTCTTTTAGAGCCTCATTATAAAATATAACCAATTGTAATGTGTACCTAATTGGCTTGTGATGCCAGTTGTAGGTAAGCAAGGATAGAAAATACAGTAATAAAAACCTCAGCAGCCATGTCTTGCACAATGATGCAAAAGATGAAAGTCTAGTTCAGTTTAGATCATTTGACAGCAAAGAGGAACTCTGAAGTTAGCTCAAGATGCCTCAATTATTCTCCCACCAATCAGAGATCCTTCATTCCACACTTCTGAAGTCCAAAAGGTAGTTTGCTTCAAATGTTCTGCTGTTTTGTTCCAAGAGCCTGTCTAATTTTATTAGAGATGATCAGTCAAAGTAAAGTTTAATTGTAAGACAGAAAGTAACAACAGTAGTACAAAAAGAATCTTAATGCACACAATATAAACTGTGGAAGAATAATTTCAATGTTTTCCATATTTCTCCAAGCTGCATATAGATTCATGCACATTATATAAGTTCATTCTATTGTGATGACACTTGTAATTACAGTTAAAGTGGAAGACTGAGCTGATAAAGAGGTGATTTAGACTGGCATGTTTTGCTGGTTTGAATTGAAATGGTCCCTTAACACACAGCATTGTTTTGATCTGGTTTTCCTGTGAAACATCTACCAGTTTGTATTTACTGTCTATATCAAAACCATCCATATTGTGAGATAGCTAATGAGAACATGTCAGTGACCCTCGAGTTATGTGACAGTGAGACTGCCAATAGTGTTCAATGTAGAGAAAAAAAAGGTGGAGTGGTTTGTTGGGAAAACTAATTGGATCCAGATGTTCAGTAAGGCGGAGCAGGGAGGGGCAGAAGCCGTTGTAGCAGAAGAAGCTGAGAGGTATCTTTGCCTCTTTCAGTGACAAATGCATTTAAACTGAAACCTTTTTAGTTCAAGGTAAAAAGCTTTTAGTGATGAATGAATCATTACCCATAGCATCAGATACTCCTTAAACCCATTATCCAAACATCACAAATACTGTATGCGTTTACATACACATAACAGCCAAATACCCTTGTCCACTTGGGCATGTAAAAAATGCTGCAGAAGCTAGTGTTAGGTCCAGGAGAAGCAATACTTCAGTGCAGCAGTTCACTGTGTGCAGGCTGCAGTCAGACAGAGGTCAGTTTTAAAGCAGCCTGTGATGTTGAGCAGTGTTGCGGAGAAGCTGTCTGCAGGCTGTCTCGGGGGGTCACCTTGGAAGCTAATGGCTTTATTTGTGGGTCCTGCCAAGGAGAAACAATTTAGACTGAGAGAGAGAGAGAGAGAGAGATAGAGAGAGAGAGAGAGAGAGAGAGAGAGAAATAGAGAGAGACAGAGAGAGAGAGAGAGAGAGAGAGTAGGTGTTACAGACTTTTCTGTCTGCTACTTAATTAAATCAGTGTGTAGGAGACAGGAAGACTCATTAAGGAAACTGTTATGGAGAGAATTGCTGTGGTGTGTGTGTGTGTGTGTGTGTGTGTGTGTGTGTGTGTGTGTGTGTGTGTGTGTGTGTGTGTGTGTGTGTGTGTGTGTGTGTGTGTGTGTGTGTGTCATGTCTAAGATCCAAACTGTCTTAGCTAGCATCCCATGGGATAGAGTAGTGTGAAAGGTCACATCCATGACAACGGAAGCTCAGAGGATCAACTGGAGAGTGTTTGCATGTTAGAGCATTGCACCACGGTAAACCCTCTGCTAAGCAGACAATCCCAACATTCCAAATGAAAACCCACTGGAGTGTTTACATGTACCAAATCCTTCAGTAAAAGAAAACTCTGACATTTAGTCAAAAAGAAATGTGTGTTTCTGTTTGGCTTTTAAACAGTTGGTGAGCCCTGTGTTCTAGCAGAGTTGACATTTAAGCAGATAATCTGACCTTTCATGTGGTTTGACATGACGGTTAAGACACGGAAAGTGGTAGATCAAGCCCAGTTTTACTTAACAGGGAGCCCTTCTCTGAACATTTCGCAAGAGAAGGCAATTCAGATAATAGAAAAAAGTACAGCTGAAAAATAGTTACTGCTGCAGTGAAATGGCCACAGCCATGTATTGATCAGTAGTACTGACAATAACATCCATATTTAATGTAAGTACATACTTAATGTTGTAGTAGCTCTAATATTGATATGTGTTTTATTATCCAAGTTCCTTCAGCTACTGTGGCGTGGCATAGTGTCTCTGGAGTTAATGTTAACCACAGTGCATTCCTACAACCATTTCACATGAAGCCCCAGACAGATAGATGCCTTTTAAGGTCGAGATGCTTAAAATGGCGCAGGTGTCATAGAGAAGGGTGAGTGAGACGTTGTTTTCTTCTGTGGTAGTGGGGATGGTTTGAATGTCAGGAGTGTCCCTGCGTGGCAGGCAGGATGATGCGGGTGGAGTGAGATTTAAAATGACCTCCTCTGCATGTCTGAGGAGTGTGTGTGTGTGTGTGTGTGTGTGTGTGGTGGGGGTACACAAGTGGGAGTAGACAGATACAGTACAACTGAGCCTGCTGAAGAATACCAAAAAAAGGATTATTTCCTCTAAGCCAAAAGTAAAAAGAATTCCCAATGGTAATCTCCCCTTTGCCTGGAAATTTAGTGCAAGAAAGCTCCAGTCCATGTTTAGGAAACTGGCTGTAAATGTAATTTAGGCAATTCTCTCCTGTGCATTATGTTCATAGCCTCACTGTGAGTGTAACAATCGTCTTTTTGTGAACTAGCCTCTTTATGAAGCAAGGAAAAAAAGACAATATTGAAGCCATCTTTGACTTCAGTCTGAGCACTGTGCAGTAGGCCAGCCTCCTATGACTATTTTCCTTTCAAAGAGGTTCTTTAAAGAACTTGCACGGGTTTTCCTAGAAAAGGATTCTCTATATCCTAATTCAAAAGTTCCACTTTTATGTAGTCCTCTCATTTGATTTCATCCTTCTTTCAAATGTACAAATGCCAAAAAATGATTTGCATTCAAGACTGCTCAGTGAAATGTAATGGTTATTCATCCCAAAGTCTACAAACAACTCTAAAGAAACAAACTGGTATTGAAAATGTGTATTTTATTAACAGTTGACTAATGGTCCTTTTGTCCAGAATTCTCGTTTATGACTTATGAAGAAAACCCTCCATTTCCCGCTCTTTACTTAAGTATTACATCAAATTACTGTTCTGAATATCATGCATCTTTATGGAGGTATCAGAGTGACAAAGCTGCAGTACTTTTGATTTGTACTGTTTGAAAATATAAATTATTGTTTTGCAGACTAACAACATTTCTTATGTGTGTTCAAAGCTGCCAGTAACCTGCCAATGGAGTCATGAATAACTACTTTTAGTACCACAATACCAAAATGTAGAGAGGTTTGTTTTGTTACTTTAAGCCCAAAACTTTGAAATCTCAAACCTGTTATGTCTTCCACCATCGTAATGAATTGATGCTGATGATGTTAATGCTATGAGTGAAACCCATGCACACATCCATATAGGAAGAAGCAGTAAATCTGTTGAACTACACCCAGAGGGCTTTGGAGGACTAAGAAAGTGGGGACAGCTCTAAATCTTAAATTACTTCAAATAATTAATTCAAATAATAACTACCTTTGAACAGTCCATTGTGGCTGGTTGGGGGAACTGGTGAATTTTACTATTTCACTTGAGTTAACACATTCCAAATGTCCCTCTTTAGACACACAACCATTTACATTTGAATTTTGACTATATATAATACATTTAAGGGAACTGAAGAGGTTTATTTGGCACAGGGCAGTCAATAATGCACAAAATCGGAGCATAAGAGCAGAGCATTGCATTGAGCTGATTGAAATGCATGATGCCACATATTCAGTGTGGGTGTGGGGAGTTGAGTGTGGGGTCAAGGTGGGAAAGAGGGTTGTTTGAGAAGGTAATGATGGTATGGATGGCCGAAAAAGAACCAACAGGCCCTTTTGAGTCATCTGTGATTTGCCAACCCATAAACACACACACACACACACACACACACACACACACACACACACATACACACACAATCTCAAATATGCATGCACAGGCTGTTTCTCTTTCCTTACTCTGTTTGCAGCACACACACGCAACACACACACACACACACACACACACACACACACACACACACACACACACACACACACACACACAAAGAATGATATAAATAATGCATCTTTTACTGGAATAAGTAAAAAGCAAACTAAAACCAAACACTTTTTCTACTGTGTGTAACCTATCATAAGAGTCCAAACTAATCATAGATTTTTACTTTTTACAAACTATCCTAAAAGAATGATATTACATGATGTGTTCTTAGGACACACAGGTCCCTTCCTCGGCTCATCTCACACAGTGGACCGTGCCACTGACACTCAAAACAATACGGTTTGAGATTTATGACAACCGGGTCATTTCACAGCGATTTCACAAGGCAGAAATGTGAAGCTCGAACTGAAGCAGCAGCCGTCCTCCTCTTGTAGCCCCTAAAGGATCCCACTGCTCTTAAGATGTTCTCTGTGTAGGAAAACAAGAAAAAAAAAACCATGAACAATGAGAACATGTGCAGAAGAAAACAAACAAAAAATACACTGGGGAAAAAATATGTAAAAGAAAAATCAGAGCACGGGCAACGGTAAGACAAGGCCGTGTGAGCAAAGGCGGGAGAAATTAGATGAGAGGAAATGAAAGAATAAAGGCAGAATGGCGGCAGGGAGCTCCGAGAGTCCAAAATAACACACTCCCAGGGTGCATGCACAGAACCGGCAGCAGCTGAACACCTGGGGGTGGGGGGGAGGGTGGGGGGGAGGGTCAGGCTTCACTTTTCCTATTATTCATCCTATATTATACTCACTAGCGCTGTTCAAAGCTTTGATGTTGTTGGATGTCATCTGCTCAGCCAGTCTCTTTTGCCACTTTTAAATGAGGTGTAATGATGTAGCAGCACAGGCAGGTATCAGCCTTGCTGGAATAGTTAAAAGCAGATTTAGCGTTTGAATAGTTCCCACCAGTAATAGAGTTGATGCTGGATGAGTTTAATCCAGTACTATATTTAATCCTGGAAAATCCTAGAAGCGTTTAAACAAGTATCCTGAAGCAGATTGATTAAGTGATAGATTTAATGCTAGAGCAATTTAATGCAGTAATAAATTTTATCCTGGGATAAACCACTAGTATCCTTCAACAATATAAGTAATTACTGAGACTTAGTAATTATAGTAGGCCCATAATTAGTTCCGCAATAGTGCCACAATTGTCTGCCAATAGTCCCATATTTAGTCCTGTCTTTTAATTACATTTAGGTAGAGAGTAATTTTCTTCTACACATCTTTGTTTTGTAATAAATACTTCCACACTAGAATTCTTTACTGTGAATGGTAAATAGCATATAATATCCACATAGTTTATAGCTTCCAGAGTGCTTGCAGAATTTAAGTCTTGAAGGTTTTACCCACCATTTCCTAACAATGCACAAGATGTCATCTGACATAATAACTGTTGGATAGTAAATGTGTGTCAGTTAACACCTAGTGGATACTACACCACTGTCATTATTACTGCACACACTACATAATATTTATTGCCTGTGACTTGTTGCTTGGTGCACAGAAGCAAATGTAGATAGGCTCACACATGACCCAACGTTCCACCTTTCACAGAATTACACACATGAACTACAGTATATATCATATCATATCGCTTGGCCACAGAGGACATTTCAGCACTCATTTGTACAGAAAAAAGCACAAAGGCAAGTTAAACCACTGGAGGAAGGACTGTTTGGGGAGGTTGGGGAGTGTGAGCAGTGATGAGGAGTTGTTCTTCAAGGAGAGCTGTTCCTCTGTCCCTCCCTCTCTTTATCACAGCTCATAGCACTCGCTGCAGATTGCCACACACTTTTAGATTCACTGGCAAGAATTGCAAACATATTTGAAACATTTGAGAGCATCTGTGACATACCGAATGTCGACCCATTCACACTATACTAGCATTTGTTCTCAAGGATGGGAAAGGGGGTGGGGGTGATCACAAATCCCAAAAATCAAGGCAAAAATTATATTGTGTGGATAAAATTGCGCTCTGTGAATTATACAAAAATCTAATTCAAAAGTAACAAACTTTTAGCAATAACAAATAACTATGTTTAATATGATCAATAACGATGATTGCATTTACATAGACTTAACAATCTGCCAACAAAATCTGATTTAGTCAGTAATCAAATCTATGGATTTATATGCACTTGGGTATTGAGATCATGGGAAAACTCATGAGTAAGGCAATAAATTGGATTGGATTGGATTGGCAATAATAAGTTTGACTGTCCTGAAACTCCACCTGTCCTGAAACTTTGCTTATCCTGAAATTCTACCTGTCCTGAAACTTCACCTATCCTGAAACTCCATCTGTCCTGAAACTTTGCCTGTCCTGGGTCTCACTATGATGACATATTGTGGGTCCCAGAAGCAGACCACTATAAGGATCGGCTGCAGGTTTTGTTGAGAAGGCCTAGAGCTCACTTGTATTTCCATGTTAGCTAGTTTGTCATTGTTGTGCTTATCCTGAGAATCCTGTGGTTTTGACCTTTACTAGTGTACAATGCTTCTGTAGTTTGTATTTTCCTTTGTGCTTTAGCCATGTAAATAGCTCTGTGTACACCCTTGCCATTATGTTTATACTTTTCAAAGTTTATTTGTATAGCGCTTTTAACAACTCAAGTTGTCGCAAAGCAGCTTTACAGGGTTTACAAGGTTAACAATACTATGGGTCCAGAACCCTAATGAGCAAGCCAATACTTCACACCAGGTGTTGCGTGGTTTGCTGTTCTGGGTGTTGTCTCTGTGTTTGGAATAGTTTGGGTGTTTGAGTGTTTGAAAAGTATTTTTCATTTAGTTGTCTTGCAGGTAAGCGTGTTTCCTTGGAGATTTAGCTGGTTTTCTCTTTTTGTTCGTTGTTTTCCCTCTTCAGTGTTGACACACCTGAAGCCTGTCTAGTGTGTGGTGTGTATATATATATATATATATATATATATATATATATATATATATATATATATATATATATATATATATATATATATATTATCCTGTCTAGTCAGCCATCAGCCTTTCTGTTACAGGCTCAACCTGGACTAGGTCTTAACACTCTTTTAGGTATTCTAGCCAGATAAACAAAAAAACTAAATCAAAATTTATTTATATAGCACTTTTTTACAACAGTTGTTGTCACAAAGCAGCTTTTCAAGTGTCCAAGCCCCCAGTGATCAAGCCAAGGACGACTTATTCTTATTCGCAAGAGTCCTAGACTTCTTGATGGTCAGTAAGAGTAGTCCAGGGCTGTGGAGATACAGCCATAGCAGGGGAGATTTCGGGGTGGTGAGAGGGGACAGGGCACTGGGTTGATGCTTCATCCATAGGTGGTTAGGCAGGAGGTGGCTGGCCCAGGGTGGACAGTAGGAAAGGCTCGTCTCTCCTCGTCTCAGTACTTCTCGGGTAGGAGGGCAGCCATTTAGCCAATTTAGCTCTGTATGGGATTATATGTGGGACAGAGGAAATTTTAACATTTCTGGGGTGTGGCTGCAACTCTGGCATTAAATTATTACAGCCCAGCTAAAAGGGCAGAACCAGAAGTTAACACAGATTTAGAAGCAGTAACAGGATGACAGCACCCGCACCCCAGTTTACCATAAAAACCCTTTGCCCATGAACCCCTGGATCTGTAACCTTTATCTAAGGGGGCACATTAATTACCAAATGCTAAACTAAATAAGTAAGTTTTCAACCTAGACTTAAAGGTTGAGACTGTCAAGAGTCCCGGACACATTCTGGAAGGTTATTCTATAGTTGGAGGGCCTTATAAGAAAAGGCTCTTTCCCCTGCTCTTAATTGTTAGAACTAATAAGAGGCCAGCACCCTGTTATAATCATGATACAATTCTGAGACAACATTATGTTGCCTTTCTAGGACGTGACTACTAAGTTAGTTACCTATCCCTCCAGCTTGAGCCACCAAGGAGCACTTATTCACCAAACATTGGCCTTCTTGACCTCTAGTCCTCAATGTTCAGACCAGCTCCTGTTTGCCTCTCAAGTCAGCCAGCATAGCTTGCAATTAGGTAATGAATGGTGGTTATATTGGATGAACACTGACAGAAATGAGCCATGACAAGACTACGTTCTTGGAGCCTATAGCATCTGCCAAATCCAGGAAATGGCAATAGGAAACAGACTGATGACTAGAAACCACAATGCATTACATTAAATACCATTCATGGCCAATGTTCCCCAACGGCACCTGTGTGAAAGTACTCTAAATACTGAACATGGAAATAAGGCTTCTGGGCAATACAGACCACTACCTCCCCTTGTGAGCTGGGCACATCAAATAGACAAACAGCCTAAAACAAAGCTAGTGCTTCGTTCTCCATGTCTCAGGATTCTTTCATACCTAGGATATGTGCCCAAACAATTAAAATGCAAAAAAAAAAAACTGTCACGTCTAGCCCTTCCCTCCTCCCTGGTCCCGCCTAGCTCCCCTCTCCCATTCGTTCCTCCCTCTGTCTGTCACGCCCCCGTCTTTAGTGCCCACACCTGTGTCTCGTTTGCTCCCCTGTTTTAGAGTATATATTCCCCTCAGTTTTACTCTCCTGTGTCGGTCTTTGTGTTTCTATGTGTTCATTTCAACCCGTGCTGGTTCCCCCACGTTCGGTAGCCTGTACCCTCCTGTTACTCCTTCCTCGCGCTGGTCTGGTTTGTTCCGTTCGTCTTCCTGGTTTTGATTCTCATTTCTCGTAGTAGTTCGTTTAGTTATTCCTTTGTATGTTTTGCCCTATGTTGGTTTGTCTCGCCTTAGTGGTTCCCTCTCTGTCTCCTTGGTTAGAGTTTTATGCCTGCGTGTTTGTAGTTCATGTCCTGTCGTAGCTTCGTTCTGTTCTTTCTGTAGCGTCATTGACTATTCTGGTTATTGTGTTTATGCTTGTGCTTGTTGGTTGTATGTTTGTTCAGTTAAGCTGCCCTGTGTTACGAGTGTTTTATGCCCAAGTGTCTTAGTCCTTATTTAGTTGGTTGTTTACCTGTCTAGTCCTTGCATGTTCTCCCCAGTCTACTCATCCCCTTACTTGGTTGCTCTCCCTTTGATTAGTGTTTGTTTGTCTTATTTAATAAATCACTTGAATACTTGCGTTTGCGTCACCCGCCCCTGTGATTCGTAACGAATGAAATGAGAATCAAAACCAGGAAGACGAACGGAACAAACCAGACCAGCGCGAGGAAGGAGTAACAGGAGGGTACAGGCTACCGAACGTGGGGGAACCAGCACGGGTTGAAATGAACACATAGAAACACAAAGACCGACACAGGGGAGTAAAACTGAGGGGAATATATACTCTAAAACAGGGGAGCAAACGAGACACAGGTGTGGGCACTAAAGACGGGGGCGTGACAGACAGAGGGAGGAACGAATGGGAGAGGGGAGCTAGGCGGGACCAGGGAGGAGGGAAGGGCTAGACGTGACAAAAACAATTAAAACAGAATCTCGATCCGCAGATTCTAGCCAACTATAAACCAATTTCTAATCTCCCATTTATCTCTAAAATTCTAGAAAAAGCAGTTTACAATCAGTGAAACCATTATCTCCAATCAAATAGTATCCATGAAAGGTTCCAATCAGGATTTAGACCGAACCACAGCACTGAAACAGCTTTACTCAGGGTAGTGAATGATTTACTAATATCGTCCGATAATGGGCTCATCTCGTTCCTTATACTGTTAGATTTTAGCGCAGCTTTTGATACTGTAGACCACAACATTTTGCTGGATCGACTAGAAAACACGGTAGGTATTAAAGGAGTTGCACTCTCCTGGTTTAGATCATATCTGACCGACTGCTTCCAATGTGTAAGTGTTAATAATAAAGCATCTAAAGCTGTGCAGGTTAAATATGGTGTCCCACAAGGGACAGTCCTAGGACCACTTCTATTTACACTTTACATGTTACCCTTAGGCGAGATTATCAGTTTCAACTCTACGCAGACGACACCCAACTATATTTATTGGCTTAACCCCATGATTTAGGTGTAAACAGTAAAATCGAGCAGTGTGTAGAAGAGATAAAACATTGGATGGCATGTAACTTTCTAGCACTAAATCCAGATAAAACAGAGCTAATAATAGTTGGGTCTAGGGCAGCGAGAGACAAGATAATGTAATGTAGCATTGGATCTACATTCCTTTACTATAACCCCCAGCCCAGAGGTAAAGAACTTAGGCGTCACAATAGACCCAGATCTCTCGTTCGATTCACACATTAATAATATAATTAGGGTAGCGTTCTTTCACTTACGCAACATTGCTAAAATTAGAAACATACTAGTGATGCGGAAAAACTAATCCATGCATTCATATCCTCTCGTGTAGATTATTGCAATAGTCTTCTAGCTGGATGTTCTGGTAAATCGATAAACAAACTCCAGCTGGTTCAGAACACAGCAGCGCGAGTTTTAACGAAAACTAAAAAATTTGATCACATTAGTCCCGTACTATCGTCATTACACTGGCTGCCAGTTAGATTCCGTATTGACTATAAAATACTTTTATTAACATATAAAACACTGCATGGCTTAGCTCCAGGGTATCTTAGTGAACTTATTGATCATTACAACCCAGCACGTTCACTTCGTTCGCAGGACACAGGGTTATTAACTGTTCCTAGGATCAAAAAGATCACAGCAGGTGGAAGAGCCACCTGCTCCACAACTGTGGAATAATCTTCCTGCCTTTATTCGAGACTCAGACACAGTCTCAATGTTTAAAAACTCGACTAAAGACTTATCTGTTTAGTTTGGCCTTTGAATAATCTGTTACATATTTACCACATCACATATCTTTCTTCTCTGAGGTTCATCTGGGTAGTATCACTGCAGTCGGAGCCTACAATACCAGTATCATCACTCTGACACGGAATGAAAACCTGGCTTTCATCACAAGACATTTACATTGACAATATCAACACCCAGAACTTTCATTCTAGTTACCTTGTACTTAACCTGATTGTGTGATTTGTTTGTGACTTATGTATTCGTCTGTATAATTTGTTTTTGTGTAATTTGTGTGTTAACGGGCCGCCCAATGGAGGATGGGTTCCCTTTTGAGTCTTGGTCCTCCCAAGGTTTCTTCCTATTCCCAACCATCTAGGGAGTATTTCCTTGCCACTGTCACCTTTGGCTTGCTTATTAGGGATTTGGACCCATAGTATTGTTAACCTTTTAAATCCTGTAAAGTGCTTTGTGACAACATGTGTTGTGAAAAGCGCTATACAAATATATTTGATTTGATTTGATTTGGGCTGAACCGTGCTGACTGGGCATACCTGGTAGTTAGCATTGAGTGCATACACATCTGGCCTCTTCATCTAAGCTCATATGAGCAGTAGCTCACCATCACTTTTGTAGAGGGATGACCAGTATGACACTTTAAAGATTTCAGGTATCTATCTCAATTGTTGTACGAGGGGCTAAAGCACCATCTACAGTTTACTGTACATAATACAGCAAGAAGAAGCAATCGTATGGGTCCCAGCAGACTTTGCAGTCAGTTTAAGTGTAATGACTTCAAATGTTTTTGAAAGATCGATCATGAGACCTTGTATTAAATCAAGCACCTCCAATTCAACAAACTACATCTCTTAAACCTGAAATAAATCTTAATTCTGAATATGAGAATATGTAACCACTTTACCGCAGTCTCTGAGCTAGGCTAGCGGAACTAACTGGGATACCACTTCCCACTACTTGCTAACGTCTAATCGCTCAAAAACAAGCTGGATGACCTGAGACTCTGACTTATGTCAGATCTCCTAACCAGGAACTGTTGTGTTTTTATATTTACTGAATCCTGGCCTCTTAGCAGCCTACCACATTTTGCTAGCATGCTAGACCACGCTGACAGCATTGCTGCATCAGTCAAAACAAAGGGAGTGTCATGCTCCATTTCCTGTTCCCAATTGAAAAAGGACATCCTGCCTCCTGTTCACAGTAGTGATGAAGCCAGAGAACCATCTGATCCTAGTGTAAGGACCCAAGCTCAAAGCAGGCCATGAGGACACAGAACCTTTCTTGCAGACGGGATCTCACACTTTAAGTATGGAGAAACATTTACCATCACCACAAGTATAATGGGGAAGAGGGGCTAGAGCAGTTCATACTACAAAGCTGGTTATATTTTCAATATTTCCATTGTCCAGACCCACCTGAGTTTCTCAAAGTACAATTTTTGCAGCAATTTTTGTATCTGCCTTAACATGGGCAGATACTCATGATACATAGAGCCAAGGACATGAGTACATTAGAGGGTTTTCTAGACAGTTTGCTATATTTTCTGGATCCAACTCCAGCAACTCTCTTGTCAATTCTGATCCACTCCAAAAAATAAGTGTTTTTATGCTAGTTGGTGAAAGCTACAAACCTCTAGGGTTGGTACTTTTGCTGATCATCTATTTGATCCTGTTCCCAGTGTTGGCAGGATGTCAGCACTAAATAGCCTCTCTGAGGTGTCTTTGTCTGTGGATCGTATTGTAGAGACTACGACACTTCCAAACATGCCAGATCAGCTGACTGAAGCCCCCATGCCACTATAGCTCGCTCCACTTCGAGGCATGGATAACACAACACAAGTTCCTGTTCCCAGCCTGGATGACACCACCCAAGTTCTTGTTCCATGTGTGAAGCTCCCTGCAGCATGTCCATGACTACAGTGGCTATGGCTGAAGAACTTCCAGACTCACAGGTGGGGAGTCACTGCGAGTCTGTGGCCATTCCCAGTGGGACTCCAATAGCACTCCCGGTGTCTCTTCCATGAAGCCATAGGGCGCTCCATCAGCTACCAGGCCAGCTCTCCCAGCCTTTACCTGATGCTGTGCCTCAATACAAGGTGGCAGCCATACCCATGGCTCCTGTGTGATTCCTGTAGCCATGACTCATGACGCCCGTGTAACTCCTACAGCTGTTTGCAGGCCTCGGTATCAGTCCTCCTTCTGCTTCATTGTCCTTTGCCCTGTGATGCCTTCTCCTGTATTGCCTCCTTTTGTGATGCCTACTTTTGGTTTGGTCTTGATTCCTGTCACCAGCCAAATGTAACTAATTCCAAGTTTACCAATGACAAAACGAGCAAAACTTTATTGATGGGGTAGTGTGACAAGCAAAATTAAAACAGGTGCAAACACAGATATGCTAAAATTAAAAGCCAACACATGAACAATCTTCAGAACAAAACCAAAGAGTTGATGGTTAACTACAAGAGGGGCAGCAGAGTATATGTAGTACTGGGCATTAGGGAGGCAGTGGTGGAACAAGTTATCCATGGTTAATGTTAATGTTAACACCAAGTTCTTCAATGTCCATGTAGCCATTGATCTCTCTGTGTCAAAAATCAAGTCAAGAGTCAAGAGTCTTTTATTGTCATTTCATCTGAGTACAGGTACACAGTGTGACGAAATTATGTTCCTGCGGAATCAACAATACAACAGATGACATAAAGTGCAACAGGGTCCTTCAAAACTTCACACACTGCTGAAAAAGTCATATAATGTCTTCCGTTTCTCAAAATGTAGAGGATAGTCCACCTGCTGCAACATCTCCTATGTACCTTCTACAGATCTACTGTGGAGAGCATCCTGACTGGCAGCATCCTGGTGTGGATGCATCCACTGCTGCTGGATGCAAAAGACCCTGCAGAGGATTGAGAAAACTGCTCAGCACATCACCTTGACCGCTCTCTGACCCATATAAGACATCCACAATGAGTGATGTCTGTAGAAAGCTAGCAACATTGCCACTGAGCCAGACACCCACTTCCTGTTTCAACCTCTGCCATCTGAAAATAAGCAAAATCTAAGGCAGAATCACATAATTCAAGATTTTTTTTTTACCTGCAAGTTGTTAGGCTGATCATACCAGTAACATCAACGATAGGAGGAACACACTCAGTGTGAACCATCACAGATCTTAACTCTGACCCTGCCATTTTACCCAGCACATCTACATTTTGAGCTCGTTAGCTCTAGAATCTGTATGCGCAATGCACCTTAACCAGAACACTTTATACTTAAACATTTAAGCTATGAGCTGCATGCTCAAACATGTCAATGTTCATTTACATGCATCGAGTACTTGTAAATATCAGATCTGTGATGTCATTTACAACACTATAATTTAATTGACCTGGCTCCCTCAACATAATGTAAAATCCAATTTTAATATTCTCAGCTGTAATTACTGAAAGTCTACAAATGTATTGCTACTGTTGTCTGCACTTCTATTCCACCTTCTGCACATATGGCAGTGTGATTAGCTACGCATGTACTTTGCACGTGCACATGTTTTTTTGTCTTTGTTCTATTGTTATTAGAGTGTTTCTGCACTAGAAAAGCAGCCTGGTGGTGTTTCATTATACTGTGCAGCTCTGAATTTGTACAATAACAAAGCTCCAAGAAATCTGATCCTTTACATACTGACTTTTATTAGTGTTTCATTTGTTTGTCCACTGGAGCTTCAATCCTTTCTTCAACAAATGAGTTAATGGCTCTCTTTCTGTAATGGCTGCAGTTTAGAACAAATTTGCAATAGAATGTACTGTATTGTCTTGTAAAATAATAAGAACTTTGAATCATCTTTTGATAGCATATGAGGATAGGGGGTCCCTGAATGGTTTGGCATGATTTTATTATCCCTTGATTCACCCAATTCCCTAAATAGGTAACTGGCTTTTGTTGTCTCACACTTAAATTGCACAGCCAAAACTTTCCATAACCTGCCTAGTGGTTGTTATGATCAACTCACGAAGCTCTGAACAACCAATATATCGATGCAGGTAACCACAATTGAAAGCCCTACAGTAATCTTATTTGTTAGGTGCTGGAATGTGGCAGGGGTATTTTACATCCCATAGCGAAGGACTTTACAATGATATAAAGCATCCGATATAACAAACGACAAATTCTCTTGAACATGCTCAGTCAGAGGCACTTGCCAATAACCTTTTACAAAATCAACCTTGGATACAAATTGATGAATGTAATTCTACAGCCTAAGTATTGGAAAAACATCTGTCTTAGTAACCTGATTTACATTCCAATAATCAATACAAAATCTTATTTTGCTATTAGGCTTGAGGACAAATGTCACTGGTAAATTCCTCTTGCTCATAGCTGAGTCTTCTTCAGCAATTTCCAACATATGGGTTAATTCCTCCCTAACCTTTTCACACATCTCTGGACACAGTCTAGATCAATGTTCTCCTCACACAGGTCTGGAAATTTTCATTTTAAATATTTAATATTCACTTGTTGGTCCAAAGCTAAATGACTATGTTGCTAACTGAGATTCTCCAGTGCCTCAAAATTCCTAATTTGGCAGCATTCTCATCCTGTCTAGTCTGACAGACAGAATGGTCACTGGCAAGAAGCAAGAAGACTATGCCAAGCTATGGTTTTAACATATTCACACATTCTACACTCATGGGTACACACCACGTAATTTCTATGTAAATCAACACTTTCTTTGTGATTGCATGAGAGCATTGTATATGCATCAGTAGAGTCTGTCTGAAATTTTCTCCTTGAGAGTGTAGATGGTATGCTGAAGAGATCTGATCAATATCAAAGTTGTGCATAAAGTCTGGAAATAATCCTTAAACAAACTTGGAATTTTGGTCTGACAGAACAGTTCAAGTACAGTCTATATATATCTTAGATTTAATATTTCTCAGAAGTATGCAGTCAAATTCATAATGGTCATAAAACAATTGAAACTTTTTTATAATTTGGTAAAGGGTCAGCACTGTCAATTGAAACTTGGGACAAGTAATTTTCTACCAAAGGAGGTCACCTTAAATTGCCAACAGGAACCTTCTGAATTGGTTTACCCACTATGTGACACTATGTGCCAGGATATGCAGGAGGAAGCCACACCTTTATGAAGATACCTTTATGAAGATACCTTTATGGAGATACCTTTATGAAGATACCTTTATGGAGATACCTTTATGAAGATACCTTTATGGACATACCTTTATGCAGATACCTTTATGGAGATATCTTTATGGAGATACCTTTATGAAGATATCTTTATGGAGATATCTTTATGCAGATACCTTTATGGATATACCTTTATGGAGATATCTTTATGGAGATACTTTAATTAAGGCTCAATGTCTGAAAAGCTGACTATTGGTAACATAATCAACTTTTGTAAAAAAAAGGTATCTACTTTTTCTACCTCAGGAGTTCTTCCTCAGCCTTTTGGACATGCTCAGAAGACTTTTCTTGCTTTGCTTTGTCTGGTATCACAAAGCCAGGGAAAGTTTAAAGTTACTCCACCTCATGTGGCCTGTGTTCCAGGATTTTCACACAGATCCTGTGTAACCCAGGGTCATTCCCTAATAATAATCTAGCCTCTTCACGTCATAGGGTGAGCTGTAGGACAAACTCTGCCCTATGAAGTTTTGCTCTCTATTCCCACTGCTGTGCATATTTATGGTCTCACAGTAATAAGAGTTGCGTCACATTGGCAATACCCTAGCAGAAATGGTCAGCTGTTATTCAGGACTGTTATTCAGTGCCATGCTAGGTGTGAGTTCCCATAGCTGCTATCCTATGATGGTGTAATACCAGTATGTGGCAGATTTTGATTGGTCAGTGACTGAAGGACTGAAGGAACAAGGACTCAAGGAAGTTGGGGATTGGTGCTAGAATAGGAATGTTGGAATGGACCTGGTGCGGTGCTGGACAGACATTAGGTTTGGATCTTTGTCCACCCATTAGCTTACACACATTTTATTTGCTGGATTTCTGTTATCATAATGTGAATTGCCTCATTACAATATCTAATCGATCGTAATATGCAATTTATTGGATTGTATCACAATGACAAATTCTTTGTTACCTAGAACCCATGTGAGACTCAGCTCTTGTAAATTTACATAATTACATAAATGATTAATTACTCACTAACTAGAGTAAAGTATAAGCTAAAATTTTATAAACTGCAGACATCAGTTCCCTGTAGAGTTGTGGACATACTGTGCACTCTCTCTCTCTCACCTTCTGGTGACATGCTGAACCTGTAAAACACAGTCATGGCACATGCATACCACACATTTACTTGAGTAAACCATAGATTTTGCTTGCTGAATGGTAATCTTCAGAGAAACTTCATATAATTGGTTATGAATATTCTCATAACCTAGGTGGTCAATAGAACTTACACATTCTAACAGGTACATTTACATGCATTAAACCTTCAACTGCACCTATAACATTGGTCGTAGGCAAGAAGCCAGGTAAATACAGTAACAGTAAAGCATCCTTTAGGATTTCATAAGGTACAATTTCACTTTCTCTCCATAAGGGTCACTGAACCTGATGACACAAAAGCTTCCCTCCAAAAGATGACTAAGGACATGATTTTATGTGCACCAAATTGCTTACAATAGTGGCAAATTGCTTTCCTCAGTGAAAACAAGCTCAGAGGGTTTTTCACTTACTTGAGGCTTTACACAGGACCAATGACTACTCTGATTTTTAACCTCATCTTCTCTCATGTCCTCACCTAATGATCTCATAACTTCACGTTTCATGTAAAAGAAGACAGTTATTAGCCATTTCTGCAGCAGACCAAACTAATTTTAACATCTGTTAATTCATGTAACACAGCACACTTGTCTTAAACTGTTCTAACAGTATCTTCTGCAAATCCTGAAATGCCTACAACCATTCATCAAATGTCCTTTTCTGCCACTTAGCTAACCATGGTTTTAGTCCTTCCATTTTAAACTGCTGTCTATAGTAATGATTGACAAAGGGTAAAGGAGCATCTCAACAGGTAATAATGGAGGCTGAGGACCAGACCCTTGATCGTCAGGTGCTCCTCTATGGTGATGTACTCTGTCTCTGATGTGAAAGAGCTTGAGACTGATGAACAACGCCAGGTGTTCCTCTCCCTCCTGCCACTGGGACACAGGCCCCAACACCCTGTCCAAGGTATCCGTGTGCAGAAGAAAAGGGAAGAAATAAATTGGAGAAATGCAACAGTCGGCACTTGCAAAGGATTTGGTTAATCCTCCACTAATCATTACTATAGATGATTTTGTCATTCAAGCGTGCCATGTCACAGGGACAGTGGGGGCTGAGGATCCAGTCCATGAGATGTTGAAACATCACCAGGGCCCCCGTAATGGCTGAACAGAAGTGTGATCCATTGGTGCAAACCGAACGGAAATGTTATCTCACATGATGCTGGTGACAAGGGGATGTGCCAGCAATCATTTGTCAGATCCTGTGTCGATTCAAATCGAGCAGTGGCCGACCGATCAAGCAGCCATCAATACGAAGCATCGGTGAAGTATCTTTAGAAACTGTTTACTCTTCTGTAGTCAACACAGAAGTGAACAGAGATGGGGTTGATCCACTCACTGTTAGGTTCTTCTATTATTCCCGAGCATAAACCATCATTCATTCTGAACTGCTCTTGTGTTTCAGGCAGACAGTAGGGGTGACTGCACACTACCTCCCCCAGTCAAACACACAGCAGAAGGGTGTCTATGTTGTATGTACGGGTCTGTAGAAAATACTGCCGAGATAAGTGACCCAGTGAACGGAGCTCTCAGGTCAAGTACAACTACATGTATTTCATTCTTCCTATTTAAAGGTCCTCTTCACCCAATACTCTTGGATGGTGTCAAGAACGACCAAAGACTTCCACTCATGCGATCATTTGAACAAAGAGAACCCAGTGATGGTTTGGGGCAGACCTCTCACACCACAAACATGAGAGCACCAGTCACTTATAACAGCCACTTGTGTCTTTGTTTCTTTGGTTAAACCATTCCACCATCCATTGATTCAATCCTCAACACTTCACATAGTGTAGTGCACATTGTCTCAGGAGCAGCACATCACCCACCCTCCTTACTGGACCCATCCCAAACACTTGATAATTCCATTACAAAGAGGCCAGTTGTTCCCCATATTAGGGGATGGGTGAAGCAGAGGGATATGTAACAAACCTATTCAGCACAGCATGATTGAGTATGGCTGTTGCATCATCTCCTAGAGTCAACAACTGGTACTCACAGCAATCCCACAGCTGCTGGGCAAAGGTGAAAGGTGATCTTGGCTGTGGCTGTAAGCAGTAGCAGCAGATATTCAGTCCAACAGCTCTGTGAACACCCACCTGCAGGAGCTGCCCACTCAAACAAGTCCAAATACGCCTCCGGATCATGTTAGGACATCAAGTTGGAGATGATAAGGTGGAGCAATGGTTTGCTGAAGCAAGTTGTGAAGCACCTGCTGGTCCTCAGTCTGCTCCTTGGCCAAGGAACGCCTGATGCTGCAAGTTGCCGAAGAACTTGATAACCTCACTGAGGGTGGATCTTTCCATCACAGCATCTCCGTCCATCCACCCTGGGTTTTGACAACACATGTTCACAAGTTCAGGAGACAGGATCAGGAGACAGGAAATAGGGTGAGTTCTGTTTATTGACACAACCAAATGACAGGGAATATATGAAATCAAAATCAGAAACAAGAACCACTTTTGGGTTGCAGAGTTTTGTTCTCATAGTATTTTTCACTGAAACTCATATTAACTCTCCTGACATCCTGCTGGGAGAGAGAAACAGTAGTTTAAACACAAAGAGCTACGGTTGCAGTGCCACATGCTGAATGATTCTCTGCCCCACAGACAATGCTTCAACATTCCCTTGCTGCCACAATTTGTATTATTATTGTTATTACAGCATATTTTTAGCTTAAGCTATGTAAAACCATTTATCAAGGTGTGAATTATCTAACAGAACACCTCTAATGAGTCCACGTGTTACCTCCAAACCCTCCATGCAGTCCTTTCTCCAAAGACATGCGTGTTCATCACGTCTGCCCTCCTGCATGCTGCATGTGCATGAAAATAATAGGCGGGCAGTGAGGCAGGCCATTTCGGAGACGACTTAAAGCACCACTTTAGAAATGTAATCATTGATAACCAAGCTCAGAACAATTACAGACTTTTTATGATTATTAGTATGCAAAGAAAATTTGTTAGTAGTTATTCGGATTTAATGGAATTTTAGATACATTTTTACATCAGCTTTGAAACATATTTTTTTCTCAGCAATAAACATGAACAACACTAAGTTCTGTGTTCCTACACATAATAGTCCCCTTGCAATGTTTCATTCTGTGTTCAATATTCTTAACTTTATAGTCTGGTAGGCGAAACCTCACTCCCACTCACTAATGTTTAGCAGGCTCAAGATTCTCCACAAGGGGGCAGTATAAAGATTCAACTGCCTGTTGTGTGGATGTCTGACAGGGGGAAACTGGTGTTTTAAATTATATATGACATCAGTCCCTGTTATACGGACTTCACTTATTATATACTTTTAGCAAAATGTGATTAATTGATTTTGCTGTTTATTATGTATAACTACAAAATTTTATCAGTAGTAGTCTCAGTTTCATCTACTAAAGATCGCCATGAAACAATCAAGTCTTAAAGAACTAAATAATAATGTTAACCTAAAAGGAAACATTAATGCAAAAATGTAATAAACTACTTAGTGCATGACACCAAATGATCCGCATAGTTATCCACACAGCTAAATATCAATGCAGCTTTTGATGAGTTGAGGAGAAGGAAATATATTGATATAACTGGGAAAGGGAGAGGGGGAGGGAGGGATAGAGAGACTGAAGATAGAGAGATAGAGGGGAGGGAGAATGAGAGAGGGGCAAGGAAGGAGGGGAAGAGAGGGAGTGATAGGGAGATGGAGAGAGATATAGCAGGAGAGATAGGGAGATAGAGGAACAGAAAGAGGCAAAGAGAGAAAATGGATAATGTAATGGAGGTGATGAAACAGGTGGGGAGGTAAAGATAATGAATGAGAAGGATAAATCCTTCCAGGAGAGGGAGCATCAGAGAGAAAGGACAGAGCAATAAGAATGTGTTAGGAGGAGAAGTATTTCTACAGTGGTTCGTGTCTGATATTCCAGCAATGCCTCTGGGACAAAAACTCGTGCGATGTGCTTTCTTCGGTTTTCTCTCTCTTTCATCAACACCCCTGCCCTCCATCGCCAAAGGAGGGTGGATGCTGAGACACAAAACCTCTCCACTGCAGGGTGCTCAGGGGAATTAAAGCAGCTACAATATCATACAAAGACACATACTACACCCATTTATACACACATCCACATCTACTCATAAATCTGCATCAACCTCTTTTAAGTCACATGTTTTTCTTCTCAGTCATTCAAAACCATTCATACACACACACGCGCACACACACACACACACACACACACACACACACACACACATAGACACAAAACCACTTTTATTAAATCTTATCACAGTGTTAGGAATATTTGCGTGTACACACACACACCCTCACTGCCTAACCTTAATGTCAGGAAAAAAGGCCCTTTCTTAGTGCAAGCTTCATTTCTGGCATGTAAGTAAATAAACAGATAAGTAAATAAATCAGTTTAGTCCAGAGGCGCAGCAAGCTGTCCCCACATTGTCAGACTATTTATTTATTTGTTTGTTTATTTATTTATTTGCTTATTTTTGTCTTATGTTCTTGACAAAAAAGAGATTAAGTGAGTGCATAGACAAAAACACATGCATATAAAGTTGCACACATGCACACATACACACACACACACACACACACACACACACACACACACACACACCAGAAGCATCTCTGTTTAAGCTACACACACCACAGCTTTTGTTCTTGTTTTTTTTAGTATTGACATACACAGAGCAAGACAGATAGATAGAGTATCCGTCCCTGACACAGCCATGTCTCACCCTTACCCTCCATTCATCTGCTGTCCTGCAGGAACACTCGGATCAAGACACAACAACAAACAGCATTTAACTAATTAAACTGGAGACACAGTTTACAGATAATAATAGGTAAAGACCACTGCCTAAACCCATCCATGGATAAGTGATTGAATAATTATCGCCTCAGAATTACTGACATTAAAATTAATCCCCAACTAAAAAAAGTATATGCTTATTTTAATTATACGAAAGTCAAATTACCAAGGAGTGAATCACTCTGAGTGTGGCGCTGAAGATGAGCTGTTCACTGATTTATTTATGCTCCCTGAGCTCTGATGTGATTTCATGCCATTAAGAGGTCGGACTGTGCAGGCCTGGAGAGTGCTGGTGTCTCGTTCTGTATGGGCAGAGAGGAAGGTAGAAGGGGAGATTAATGTCTGCGTAGACACGGCCTGCTACAGCCGAGCGTGGCTGGACTGCGCAGGAGTGGGTCACATGAATCCTCCTCCCGATTTGCACGCTGGCTGCATGAGGCATCTTGGGCTGCTCGTCCACAACTCCCCCCCTCCACGCCGCACAGATCGGCACAGGGTGCAGGTGTTATAGTGCCGCGCTTGGAAAGGAAAACATGTTAATGTGCTGGCACACTAAGGCAGAGAGCGTTCCTCACAGGCGTGTGCTCAGCGATCGCTCAACAAGCATGAAAAATACGGATGATGTTGATTTTGGAAGGATGATGATTTTTGAGGTAAAGCTCCAGGTGGACTATGGTTAAATAATACGCTATGTCACAGTATTGTTCTAGGTATGATCAGTATTGTTCTAGGTACGCCCAGTGCTGTTCTAGATATGTTCTGTCTACTTGGCATTCTTTGCTTTAGAATGCCCTCCAGAACTACTGGCATTTTTAACGAAACTCTCTAAAAGAATAGAACTTTCAACTTTTACCTTAAACACAAACTAAAAAAAAAAACAACATATATATTCAAGACATGCAACATACAAGAACATTCAGGTGTTTCATGTTTAGTATGGTGCATATACAGTATAGCCTGTGTTTTATCTATTGTGTTGCTGATCATTGTTTAACTTACAGCCCATGTACTTTCACATTTGCGTATCTGTGTTGTATTACGGATTGTGCTTGTTTGTTCTTTGTGTTCTAGTATATCGTTGTGCATTTTGTTTTGTTAATATTAGGGACTCGCTAATGGATTTGACCCAAGCCTGTCTTTACCACCCTTCCTGTGGTATATGCCCTTTAATAAATCTCACTCCTCTCACCGTTTGTGTCTGCCTCTTTGCTCCACAACACCCCAGACATTACAGTTTCTATGTTGGACCAATACTGTGCAAATGGGCAAGCTAGTTCCAGTAACACAAAGAGGAATATACAACACAAGCATGATGCTCAGATATGTAAGGTCAAAGAAAGGTCAAAAAACATCTGAATTAAATGTCTGAATTAAAGCCAGAAAAACATTCCACAAAGTGAGCAAATCAAAGACGAAAATGTACAGATCCAGAAGCATAACACACGTTGCAAATGTGCAAAATGGAAACACTTTGCATGCTCATGTTAACAGAGACAGTACTGCTCAGAACATACATGAAGATCTTAGAAGTGAGGAACATGAGGAGCTGGTGGACCTGATCAGACTGGGGTTTCCATAAACCTGGAGAGGAGGCATAACAACATGGAAGAACAACAACAAGATGATAATCATCATCATCATCATCATCATCATCATCATCATCATCATGAATATTATGGAAAATAGATGGAGGAATAGTGGGAAATTAGAAGTGGAAGACCTGTGGGTGTAAGTTGATTCATAGAGGAAGAGGAGGCAGGAAAGATCAGATGGTACAAGGTCACTGAGTGCTTTGCAAGGGAGCAGGAAAAAAAAATTGAAATTGATGTGTTGCTTTATAGGTAGCCAGGGAAGGTCATGAACATCCTGGAGTTTATGGAGATACTTGCCACGTATACCACTAAGAAGGAAGTTGCAGAGTCCAGACAGGAAAAAAAAGACAGTATCCGTGTTTTGTGATGTGTCAAACGTGAAAAATTGGGTTTTCATTATGAGACCACCATGGGAATAAAAGTGTGTGTAGAGTCAAAGATGACTCAGACGTTACGAACACTAATATTAACATGGGAGTCAAAAGAGTCTCATGATTATATAGTGGCAAACAGCGTTTTGGCTAGCTGACATTTTGGGTAGTTGTATGCCCTCCGGACCACTGCACTTTCTCACAAACACAGTTTGATTTATGTTGTACCTAGAAGCTTTCTGCCATGTTGCTTCCCCGTGCGCCATGCTAACCGGTACGTCTGGGATGTGAAAATCCCCTCCCTTAGCAAAGGTCGACTAATGGTTCTGGTGTGGCTGTTTGGCCTGTGGGATTGGTGATACTGCCAAGTGTTTCCTGTTGGAATTCTTGCTTGTAATCTTTCAATCATGGAACTTCGATATACACCAACAAACGTGTATGTACACCACCATGTACTCCACCCTAGCAGGATCAACTGGACTACACTGCAGCCTCAGAATTAGCCATTGCTAAGGTCATTTACCCCACACCCTCTAGCCTGGACCAATGTAGGTGCCACAGTTGCGATCCTACACTTCTGTGTCCACTGTGCAAAGTTGATCACAGTCAAGAAACAGAAACATGTCGCAAGGTTACAAGGTTCTACTGAACTGCTGCTTGCTATCAGGCAGATCCCTACGGAATAAGCCGGATATCTTTTTTCACCCAAACGTGGCAGACACCAAATAACGTTTTGCACCTGAATTCACTTGCCTCCTCATCTTTAACTATTTATCCATACCTCGATTTATGAGTTGCATTGGGGACTTTTATGGCTGACTCCGCTACTTATCCTCTATCATCTCCATCATCCTTCTCCTGTGCAGACTACCTGTCTATCAGATCTGGATGAAGAACGCCCCTTGTCATCTGCTTCTACAATATGTTGTTGATATATACTGTCAATATATTCTTCCATTTTGATCCAAGATGGTGCCACAAATGGTTGCCACAGTGGTTTGGTGTGCATTGCTTTTAATTGTTTTGCTTGTTAATTGAATATGCTGTTATTGTAGCAGGAAGTCTTACACCAGAGAACTCACAAATACAACCTTTTCAGCCCAGCTGTGGAATTTCTGGACCTTTTGGTCATAGGACAGGAAAATGAGGTAGCATCATGCATCTCTGCAGACATGGTCTACGCATTGTAACCAGGAATATTTCTCTCGGACGTAGAACAAGAATAAATAAGAAGTTTAGTTGCTAGTGTGCAGGAACGTTTCTTTATATTTGTTTCATGCTTCACCGATACGTGGCTGTGATGGTTCATACCGGGTTCTCTTCTACATGTGTCAGCCTTTCAGCTGTTTGGATTGGATCATGACTCAGAGCTATACAGCAAAACAAAGGGCAGAGGTGTCTGGTTTACACAAACAGCAGCTGGTGTGATGGTGTGGCAGCGATTCTGCAACACTGTTCTCCAATCACAGAAACATTAATCATCCAACGTCAACCCTTCTATTCTCTCTTCTGCTTCCTCATTCTGATTGGATTCCTCTGCATGCCGAAATGCAACACAGCAGAAGCTCAGTGGCCACTCACCGAGCAGATAATAGGGGTCGAATTGGTAAACCCAGACTTCTTTGTCAGTATTATTGGTGATTTTAACAAAGGTAAAATGAGTCACGATCTCCCCAAATACAGCCAGCAGAATAAGTGACTGATCAGAGAGAGAAACACTCTAGACCACTGTTAAACAATGCATGCTCCATATCCAAGGCCGGACTACGTTACTCTGCCCTCATCATGGTCCACCTTATCCCTGCATACAAGCAGAAATTAAGCCTCTCTAAACCTTGAAGACACCTAAGTGGAACAGTGGAGCTACAGACCATCTTGAGACTGTATGGATTTAAATAGTTTAAGACTGGATGAATAAGAAGCTCTGTCATAGATCAGCTTCTATGAGGACAGCTATGCAGCATCACACTTTAGGGAGAGTTACAACAATGACAAACCCTGTTTTATAGCTAATCTCAGGCAGTTAAAGATGGAACAGGAAGAGGTGTTTAAGAGTATGGACAGGAACCAGTTTAAGTAGGCTAAACACAGGTTTAGCAAGGAGGTGAGACATGCTAAATGACTGTAGTCTGAGAAACTTAAACAGCGATTCTCAGGAAATGACTCAGCATTTATCTGGAAGGGTTTCAGACAGATTGCTAGCTCCCCACACAACAAATGATTCATGCCTGGCTAATGAATAGAATGAGTTTTACTGTAAATTTGAAAGACTAAAGGACAGTCCTGACATATCCCCCTGAGCCCAGCTCCCATCTCTAACTCTACCACCTCAGTAGAGTGTGGGGTTTCCACTAGCCACCTCAAACCCCCTCCTCCCCACAAACCACAACTCTCTCCATTTTGCAGTGGGATGTTAACAGACTATTCAAAAGATAGCAGCCACACAAGGCAGCAGAACTTGGTTCTGTTTCTCCCTCTACCCAGAAGCATTGTGCTGACCAACTGCCTTCAGTGTTTAAAGACATTTTTAACACTTCCCTAGAGATATGTCATGATCTACCTCAAAAACACCCCATTTCCAGACCTCCTGCAGTTCACCACAGGAGTCCTTTCTCCCCGTACACAAACACCTGTGTCTCCACCCACGAGTGAGTCAAACCACCGAGATTCACTGATGACACCACCCTCATTGCGCTTTTCTCTGAATGGGGTAGATTCCTCCTAGAGGTAGGAAATTGATCGACTAATCAACAGCCTGGTGTGGGCAAAAAAACAACGTGGAGCTCCAAGGGATGTAGTTGTTGACTTCAGAAAGCATGCAGCTCCACCCACCCCCATCACTCTGGGTGACCCCATACCCCCCCCCCCCCCCATCAACACTCTGGAATCTTTCTATTTCCCTGGTAACATCATCATCATGACCTAAATCCAGAACGTCAAACAACACCAGAATGTCAGCTCCGTCACTAAGAAGGCACAGCAAAGGATATAGTTTGTGAGGCATGTACTGATATTCCTTACTTTTTTCAACATAAAATTGATTCGATCTGCAATCCCCTTACTTCTACATTCCTTTCCTCATCTTTTTTTTTTCTCTGATATTATCTGGCCACACTGAAGTTTCCATCTTATCTCCTCTGATTCTGTGATAGAGATCATTGAAAAATCACAATCCTGCTTTAACCTTCCTTATTCATGGATGTGTGTCAGACTTAGCAAATCCTATCACACACCTTATTAACAGATGTGTTAGCTGTGTTTGTACATTTAAAATCTGCTACTGGTACCTCATCACTGAAAAAGTCAGGTGTGGACTCCACTGACTTTATTATTAGCCCAAATGTTTAACCTTCCATTTACAGCTTACCTACTGGAAAGGTACCTGTTATAAAAGTGCAGTCCCACCTTGATGGTAACAATTTAGAACAGCCATTTTAATCCCGTTTTCACCACTTGCATGGTGTGAAAACCTTGTTACAGTTCCCAGTGATCTTTTCTGTGCAGATATATATATATATATATATATATATATATATTCTAGATATATCAATGCTTCTTCATGTTGACTCAAAATCTCTTTGATACCAGATCTCATTATTGCCGTTTTTTGCAGACGCTAAGACCCAATTTCTGAAAGTATGTCTCTTTATGTCAAAAACGTAATACAAAGCAGCCAATGCCACACACACAACAGGCAAAGCACTTTTGGAAAAAGCAATCAAAACTCTTGCAACTCTTGCCAAAATCATATTATGGCCTCTAAACTCTACACACAAATATCAGATGATTAGCCTTTGACAATTACACACTGAAGTGACAAATGGAAAACACTACTACCGTGTGTTTGAGTGTTCAGTTTGTAGTCTGCTGTAAAGGTCTGCCGTACAACAAATTGTAGCTATTCTGTGAACCAGTTTGAACTGGGTGAGTATGTTGTGATCTGTATTGAGGAAAGTGTTGTAGGGGCCAAGAGTGGCATGATGATGAACACCACCATTCTGGCAAATGACTACACACATTGTGCCATGCTGCCAGGGACTGACAATGGCACAGTGTCCTATGATGTTCATTACAGTATTGTACAACAGTATGAAATGCGCATAATGTTGTCAATGCTGTGGCACGGGACACTGGACTACAGTATCAGTGAGTGGATAGCAGAGCTTGCGTAAATTCATAGCGCAGTTGTTTCACACTCTCACTGGCCCAGTCTGGACAGACTCACTGAATGGATGTTGCTGATGGTGAAGTTGTCAGTAATGATGTGCTGTTGTAGTTGTAGGAAACATGTGCTCTTGGTTGCTCTGACCATATTGATGATGGTCTTTTTCTGTTCTGAGGTGGATAGCCATCTTCGTTCCCCAGCAAGGAGTAGTCAAAGTAGTAAAAAAACATGACGTAGTATGTAACATGTAACATGACGTAGTTCTCATTTTGAAATGACTGGATGATGCTACAGTGTGTGGTTCTGTAATAATCTGTAGCAGCACAGATTAGGTTGGATCCTTTGTCTCCAGAAAACCCAACACATGGTCAACCAGAGTGGCTCTGATCTCACCCATTATGGTTGCTCTTCCTCTTCCTCATTTTCGTCCTCTTCATCTTTATCTCTATGCAGTATTTGACTCCACTGACTCCATCTGTATTTGTATAGCACCTTTCATACATACAGTACATGCAACTCAAAATGCTTTACAGAATAAATTAAAAAGCAAAGATAAAAACATTAAAAGAAATTAAAGATAAAAAGGAAACAGACATAGTAAAATAATGTCGTAAAATGACAAATTATTAAAATAATAGACAAAATAATGTAATAAATTAAATAAGATGGCAAAACCATTAAAATAATTTGAACAGACATAACGTAACTAAATAAAATAATGTAATAAAGTAAATAAGATGGAAAAGTATTTAAAATAATACAGAACAAAACAGAAATCCACTACTGTGTCTGTTACTAGGAGGGATCCATGGGGGATCTGAGTTAGATCCATTGCTATTTACATGCGGATACTTGGCCATATACTACACAGTCATGTCTTATATTTGTACTGTTACACAGGTGATTATTTTTATGTCAGCATTAGCCATGATTAGACAACACCTGTCTTATGTAACTGTACTCATGATATAAAGTCATGGATGAGTAGGAACGTTTTGAAACCGAATACCATAAAATCCGAATTGCTTATAACTGGTTACAAAGTTCTGAAATTTCACTAATCTAGTCTAGGCATTGGTATTTATGGGATATGTATAAAAGCTTCTCCATATATCTATAATCCTATGTTTGACCTCACACTCCCTTTTGACATTCATATTCATTCTGTGTTAAAATTTAAATGTCTGCGTTGTTTCCATCTTCGGAACATAGTTCGTCTTCAACAATCTCTACACACACACACACACACACACACACATATATATATATATATATATATATATATATATATATATATAATGGAATTATGACATATTTTTTCCAAAGTCTATTCATGCCACTTGTCTTCCTACATTTAAATCTCTGTTAAAAACATTTGTTTTTGTTATACTGTCAGTGCTCCTCATGTCTGTGTTATGCATGTTATGTACTTGTTATGTACTCTTTCTGTTTATGTTTGATTGCAAAGCATCAGTAAATGAGAGCCGTATAATTAAAGTGACGATACTGAAGATGATTGTGTAGTGTAAACATGCCGTATTAATAAAGTGGTAATACCGATGATGGTTGTAAAATGTAAATGTGCCATATTTTGTCAATTGTGATTTTTACACCCCAATCGAAATTTGTCTTCCACTTTTAACCCATCTGTGCAGTCAGAACACACACACACACTAGTGATTACTAGGGGGCTGTGGATCACACGTGCCCAGAGCGGTGGGCAGCCCTAGCCCTGGCGCCCGGGGAGCAGTTGGGGTTAGGTGCCTTGCTCAAGGGCACCTCAGTCATGGCCTCAGGTCTGGGAATCGAACCCACGACCCTCCGGTCACAAGACCAGTTCCCTACCACCAGGCCATGACTGCCCCATGTAGTGTAGTGTAAAAGTATGGTAAAATGATGGTACCAATGATGATTGTGTAGTGTAAAACCCTCTACATATAACACAAGCTTTACAAAATGGTTAGCAAATAGTTAAGTAGAAATATAATTAAATGCAATAAAATAAGAGAAAAAGAATACCCAAAAAATACATTATAAAATGTCGGTGTAATACATTAAAAGATTCCACACATTAAAAGATTCCACAACCAAAAGGCTATATTCTCCCTTTTCAAGCTAGCTGTTATTGTAGATATATTATTGTTATTAAAGATAGGGCTTACAGATGTAAAAACATCCCACGAGGGTGGCCAGAGTACAAACTGTCAGTTCATTGGAACGTTTCATTGATGCAAATGCTGTGAACATTACTGTCCAGAAGAGAACATGTGTTTAAGAGAGCAGCAGATGTGAAACTGCAAGCTAGATTGAGTTGGCAAAGATTTCACAGAGTTCCCATCATGTGCATGGTGGGCACAGAAGGGTGGTAGCTGAACCAAAGTGCATAGGTGTTGATGTCCTTGAGGCAGCATTTAGTCCAGATATGCCATGATCCGCAATGGATATAGTGATGTTGACATAAAATAGCATCTCTTCAAGCAGCTGTTAGGATTCCAGGACATATGACACAATTTAAACACAATAAGATGCAGTTTGACAGCGGTGTAGGTGCAGCGGTGGGGACGAAACTGAGATGGGGCGTCTAACAAGAAATGAAGGAGCTGAAATGTGCAGTAATTTAGTAAATTAGCAAACAGAAGCGCAGCCTGATTGGGTGTTGCACTGTAAATTAAAATGTGTAGCATATAAACTCAGAGGCAGCCCAGATCAAGACGTTACACTAACTACCCCACAAGAAGAAAATATAGCTGCCAGAGAGAGAACCCCGCTGACAGACAAGGTAACAGCAAGTAGAAAGAAGCGTTTTCTCCGCTGACTGAGGGAGAGCGATCCAGCCTGGTGACAGAATAAAAGTTAGTTCACAAGACAAGGATCCGATGAGGTGCAGGCTGTGACAGTGGGCAACTTTGACAAGGGAGGCACAGGATTGGTGTTACTTAAAACAAGGTGTTCACTCCAGCCTAAGTGACCCTGAATTTCAGTGATGGAGTGGAGCCTTCTTAGCCACTTGGAATGTTTAAAAGAACACCACAAAGGAGTCTGTAAACCCTGATTTAAAAACCCTACTGCACAAAGTATTGCATATAAAACTGAGCTTTGCATTGTCAGAGGTTCTTAATATCTCTTGTGTAAATGATAAATAATTTGTAGACAAGTGAGTTCCCAGGCTGTAGGGATAGATGCTGTGTCCCACAAGGTCGATGCAGGAATGATTTATAGACTATAAACTTTGTAGTGCTTTCATGGTAATTACTGGGAGTAAGGGCTGTGTGTGTGTATGTGTGTGTGTGTGTGTGTGTGTGTGTGTGTGTGTGTGTGTGTGTGTGTGTGTGTGTGTGTGTGTGTGTGTGTGTGTGTGTGTGCACGTGCAATATTACAGCACTTGAGGGCCTTTGGTGTTTTAGCACTCAATAAATAGACTAAGAGTGGATTTAAATAAAGTGCATACTTATTTTCATATAAAAAAATCATGCTTCCCTTGGTTTGACACCAGAAATATGTCTGCTGACAGCAGTCAGAGAATAAATGCGACGTAATTATTATGATTATTTATTTCAACAGGGGAAATCCCACTGATATTCTGTGTATGAGTTTGTGTGTTGTGACAGAGTGAATGTCTGCCTGCCAGTCTATCTGATGTCCTCTCATTAAGAATATAAGCTATAAAGTGAATAATCTAATAAGACTGAGCAGGGTAGTTGGGCAAGAGTCTGTCAGCAAGGTTCATCTCAGGCGTCCCGTCTCTCTCTGTCACACCTGCAGAACGTGTACGGGATGGGCGGAAGTAAAGAGTACTCTCCATCTGAACAAAACAAACAAAACAAACGAAAAATGAGGAAATTAAAACAGAGACCATGTGCAACAAAAAACAAAAACATCAAAAAGCCACATGCAATGACACCACCTAACAGAGGTTACGGCCGGAGGCGGACACCATCTCTAGAATGATTTATCCTCAAACGGCTTCACCAAGCGTATTCGGAATTGTTACAAGAAGATGAACTGAAGCAGAAGCAACATAGGGAGCAAAATTTATCCATCACAACGGGAACATGGGACATTACAACAGGGACATGGGGCAGTTATAATGAGACATGTAACTGGGACATTTTAAGGTAATATACATTAGGCTACAATTAAACCAAAAAAAACTTTCATGTTAGGGTTTGAATTAAAGAGCACATAAATTTTAAAGAAATTAACCAAATTGTGTGAAACGGGATAATCAGTTTTACCTCAACTGAATACAATTTTGTGTTAGTTTTGTATAAATTATGACATCAAAACATTTTGGGGGACAAGCTGGTAACATTTACGGTTAACTTATAGTGAATTAAACTGCACTGCACTCAATAAGTACTTCGCCATCCGAGCTCAACTCTGAGGTAATATTCTCAACTTCAGCTCCACTACACTCTGGTTCTCTCTCTCCGCACAATTTTTTAGATATGTGCCAGAAAGAAAAGTACTTGTTTGATACCCCTGTGGAAGACTCCATTATGTACTGTGTTGCAGCAGATATAATATGACAATCCACGCCACAGTCCTTAGGTATAACAGAGATGTATCTCGTCCTATGCGTGTGTGACATCCTTTTGAGTGAGTTTGAGTCACCTGAAATAGAAGCCACAGTATTTGTACACTTGCTTTGGAGGAAGTACGTATGGACCCGAGTCTGTTGCCGGTAGGGGGAAGTGGGTTTGAGCAGAAGTGTACCGTTTATATTTTGCATCAGATAACTACAGAGGAACAACCTAAAACACACAAGGTCGGAGAACTGAGGGTCTCACAGGGGTTTTGAGGAGACTAATCCAATTTTAGTTTATCGCTTTCCATGATGATAAAGTTGATTCCCCAATGAAAAATTCCAGTTTCCCAGAGCCACTCCTGACAAACCACGAATGTTTGGACAGTTCCATAATCTGCCTATTCAACCTATCATTAAGCATCTCATGAGCTGTGCCAGGTCTGTCACTGCAAATATAAATGTGCACTGGGTATACAGCCACACTGTCCCATACTCACACTGTCCCATACTCACACTGTCCCATACCCACACTGTCCCATACCCACACTGTCCCATACTCACACTGTCCCATACTCACACTGTCCCATACTCCCTCTGTCCCATACCCACACTGTCCTATTCCCACACTGTCCCATACTCACTCTGTCCCATACCCACACTGGTCCAGACCCACACTGTCCCATACCCACACTGTCCCATACTCATTCTGTCCCATACTCACACTGTCCCATACTCACTCTGTCCCATACCCACACTGGTCCAGACCCACACTGTCCCATACCCACACTGTCCCATACTCATTCTGTCCCATACTCACACTGTCCCATACCCACACTGTCCTATT
Organism: Brachyhypopomus gauderio; assembly: GCF_052324685.1. Taxonomy (NCBI): domain Eukaryota; kingdom Metazoa; phylum Chordata; class Actinopteri; order Gymnotiformes; family Hypopomidae; genus Brachyhypopomus; species Brachyhypopomus gauderio. Next base: position 13,439,233 of record NC_135226.1, read on the forward strand.
TGCACACTGTCCCATACTCATACTGTCCCATAATCACACTGTCCCATACACACACTGTCCCATACCCACACAGTCCCATACTCACACTGTCCCAAGCTCACACTGTCCCATAATCACACTGTCCCATACCCACACTGGTCCAGACCCACACTGTCCCATACCCACACTGTCCCATACTCATTCTGTCCCATACTCACACTGTCCCATACCCACACTGTCCTATTTGCACACTGTCCCATACTCATACTGTCCCATAATCACACTGTCCCATACACACACTGTCCCATACCCACACAGTCCCATACTCACACTGTCCCAAGCTCACACTGTCCCATAATCACACTGTCCCATACCCACACTGTCCTATCTCCACACTGTCCCATACTCACTCTGTCCCATACCCACACTGTCCCGTACTCACTCTGTCCCATACTCACACTGTCCCATACTCACTCTGTCCCATACTCACTCTGTCCCATACCCACACTGTCCCATACTCACACTGCCCCATACTGACACTGGCCCATACTGTACAATGTCAATATTGTCCCAAATTTCAAATGGCCAAAATGCTTTTCAGTTTGCTGTGCAATATGTGTAATTATTTTTTAGAGGCTGTTTTGTCTTTGATTTGGAAGACCCTTCGATGGTCACAGAACTAGGGCCATTCGTGTGTTTATGTAAGACATTTGATTTCCCATTTGAGGAACTACAGTGTTCAACTGAATGAGAAACAGAATGTTAATTTCATGCAGCAGGTCTGCACAGTATAATATTATTTCTTATTGCAGTATTGACCAGAGCAAAATGCTATGTAAAATTATATTCTAGTGGAAGGACAATTAGGTGTATGATCTGTAATTTATGTTCATTAAAGACTCATTAATAACATTAATGAAGATTACTGATAATAGACTGAAAGTATTTTTCATCTTTAATGTATATGTAGGTAAACAAAAGGGAAAATGTGCTAGTCACAGAGGTGCCTTGTAGTCATATTAATGTTAATATATGCAAGTAGAAAATGGATTTTAAGAACATGCCGCAACAGAAGGGGAGAATGTAGGAGGAGAGCACACAGTATCAAATGTACAACACACCTGAAGTATACACAGGCACACAACACTCATCCTCCTCCACCTACCATGAGTAATTATGAGGTCTCTGTGTGTGTGTGTGTGTGTGTGTGTGTGTGTGTGTGTGTGTGTGTGTGTGTGTGTGTGTGTGTGTGTGTGTGTGTGTGTGTGTGTGTGTGTGTGTGTGCATGTGTGTGGGTGTGCATGTGTGTGTGTGTGTGTGTGTGTGTGTGTGTGTGTGTGTGTGTGTGTGTGTGTGTGTGCCTGAGTGCATCCACAAGTGAGGGAGAAGGGAGAAGGAGACCTCACTCAATTAAAACTGCCTTCTGCTCTAAGGACTGATTTATTCCTCAGCTATAAGGGAGTGAGGAAGCATGTGTGTGTGTGTGTGTGTGTGTGTGTGTGTGTGTGTGTGTGTGTGTGTGTGTGTGTGTGTGTGTGTGTGTGTGTGTGTGTGTGTGTGTGTGTGCATACGTGAGAGAGAAGCACTGTCACAACTAAACAAATTCACAAATTCAGGCATGGTTTCTCTCTTAAACCTCAGTTACCGACTCCATTAATTGCAACGTATACATGATGTGAAGTTAATATAAGAGTGCCTCTTATAAATGGGTGAAAACACGAATTTTTATTTATCAGATAAATGTGGGGAATTATCAACCTTGAATTTAAGTTGTTTTTCCTGTGTACACTCAAAGATCTTTTAATTAATGCTATGCATGAATATGAATTAGATGGCCCTGAACAACCATCTTAAAATGGAATCAAATAAAATTGTTTTGAATATGAAACACCATGTATGGAGCCATTCATTGATGTATGAAATGTACATGCTAGTTCCATATCTCTGATAGGATTTACAGGATTCTTATAGGGTTTTTCAGACCTTTTCCATATGAGCAGTTCAAATCTTGCCAAGTGAAGACAATTATTCAACTAATCTCAGACAAACTTCAAGGAAGGGACACAGAGATGGATTTAAAGAGGTAAATCAGCCAATGCAACATACACCCACTTCATTTAGCTGAGACTCCGATTCCACCATCTAGTGCAGGAGAGAGCATGTGCAAGAAAGAGAGAGAGAGAGAGAGAGAGAGAGAGAGAGAATGCAGGGAAGAGAGAGAGAATGCAGGGAAGAGAGAGAGAGAGATACAGACAGAGAGAGAGGGAGAGATAGAGAGTGCAGGGAAGAGAGAGAGAGAGAGAGAGAGTAAGTGAGTGGGTGCAGGGGGAGAGAGCACAGAAGAGAGACAGAAAGAGAGATGTGTAGCTGTGATTAACCTTGCTGAGAACCTCCCTCTTTTACCAATACCCTCACAAAAAAAAGGATTCTAATTAGTGAAACCAAGTGCTTTTCTCTGCAAGGCTGGTCCATAAAACTCAGTAGACACCAGCCCCTCAGATGAACCTCTCCAGTTCTGTGTCTGAGTTTGCTGTAGTAGCCTGGCTTTGGGCCAGACCTCAGATTTTCACAGCTCTGTTTCCTAATCCTAGTGGCCCTTCACTGCAGGGTTAGTCTTCTGCCTGGTCCCAGCACACCTGCCTTAACTCAGCTAATTAAAAAGCCTTTCATGAGGTTAGAGTGGATGTGTAAGAACCCTAAAAACCCTCTCCAGGCCCAGGACTAATGGACACTGACGGAGAGCACAGATGTATAGTGTTGTATGGGGCTATATGGGGCTGTATCAGGGTATGGAGCTGAATGGTGCTGTATGGGGCTGTATAGTGTTGTATGGGGCAGTATAGTGTTGGATAGTGTTGTATTGTGCTGTATGGGGCTGCATTGTGTTGTATAGTGTTGTAATGTATTGCATGGGGCTGTATGGGGCTGTATAGTGTTGTATGGGGCTGTATGGTGTTGTATAGCGTTGTATTGTATTGCATGGGGCTGTATGGTGTTGTATAGTGTTGTATTGTGTTGTATAGGGCTGCATGGTGTTGTGTGTGGCTGTATGGTGTTCATACCCTCCAGAAAGTCGCGATGTTGCGATTTGCAACTTCAACGCAACTTCAAGCAAACCCCGCAAATTCAGGGCGGTGTTGCAACTTCAGCCAATCACTGCAACTTTCCCACAAATTTGACCAATCACTGATGTCGTCTTAATGTGATGTCGACAAACTCCCGCCTGACTTCTGTATATACGTTCAAGAGGAGCGGACTGAAAGCAGCATGAGCGAAAATAACGGCAAAAAGATCGGGAAAAGCAGTATCCCAGTACATCACATGAAAGCGGGGATAAACTGTTTTTTTTTGTTTTCAGTGTTTTATTGTTTCACAACGATGGGTTCATACATGTATTTCCAACAAGTTTAACATTTCTAGCACCAGCCCATCCACTCCAAGTGATTTTTCATTGTCTTTAAGGGAAAGTCCATTTCTGCCACCGAGCTGTTGCACTTCGAGGGATCATTTCAAGAAAGTGAGAGGGATCATTGTGCATTCTCTGTCCCAACACCTGTGTTTCAGGGGACGGGGCATACAAAATCTTGAGAGGGATCATTCCTGCCCAAAGTTTTGCACGCACAAACACTACATTCCCCACAATGCAACGGTAGCCCGCGAAGTCACTGCAGCGCACGCAAGAGATAATTTATCTCTGATCCATATCTATGAGTTAGTAGTTCGCTCTGGCGCCAACCACTGGCGATCGATCTCGATATAATACTTAATTTGTGTCCATTTTACAGGCCGCCCGGTAACAACTTACGTTCGCCACCCCCTCCAGGTTCAAATCTCACTCCAAGCGATCTTGAAAAGTTGGCAACCCTGAATAAATAGGTAAATAGATAATTAAAATGGACTACTAAATAGAGGAATCCATACAACATTTACTGCCTATTGAAATGTACTCACAAAAAAGCAAAAACACACCGCTTCCATCGCAATTTTTTTTAAAAACACCCGCAACATCAAACATTTCAGCCTGCAACAATCACATAAAAGGCCCGCAAAATCTTGGTGGGACTGGGTGTTGTATAGTGTTGTATTATGTTGTATAGGGCCATATGGTGTTGTATGGTGTTGTATAGTATATAGTATACTGTTTGTATAATAAGTTTAGATTATACAACAAGTTCTTGAATGCTATGGAATACTATGTGTGTGTGTGTGTATTGCTGGATATTGTGTAAGATACTGTGGGGTCTTCTGGAGAGTGGTATGGATCTGCTGTAAAGTACTTTGGAGGTATGGGGTGTAGGACTTTAGCAGTTCCGTTGAGTATATTGTTTAGACATTTCACAGATTATTGTGTCACTGATTATTGATTGTGGTTTATGTTATTGGAGTTTAGCAAAATAATATGGGATGTGTTATGAGTTACAGAACTATAATTATAGTGAAATAAATGTAATATTAATATTTAAATATAAATTTCACAAAGTAATATGGGTTATGTTATATGGCATAGAAACAGAACATTTCTTTATTTCTTTATTTCTTGTGTGAAGTGTGTGAAGACGGTTACAGTCCAACTCCTAATCACATGCACACATGCATATCCACTGCTCTGCTCAGGTTTCACATACACCTTTGTCCCCAGAGCTAGGGCAACTTCTATGGCAGTTACCAGCCTGTAACACACACACACACACACACACACACACACACACACACACACACACACACACACACTTTGGTCTGATGGTATTTGAAGCTCTCTGGAGCCATCTGCTGTACAGAAATACGCTGCCCCATGTGTTAATGTCCATCCTCTATGTAACTGTGGTTTTCTGCTTCTCGCTCTGTCCAAACCAGAACTCAAGACTCATGATGCTGAAGCTAATAGGAACCTTCTGCCATGTTCTATGCGTTTTCGTTTGATGTTTTCTTTGGCGCTGGACGTCTGTTGTGTCTCCTGGATTCCTCGCTTCTTTTCTGCTTGCTGGATCTCAGGTGTTAACCAGAGAAGGATGGAGGATAGAGGATGGCTTCACGCATTCACTCTTCCTCCTTTCAAGGTTACTTTCTTGAGCACACAGGGAGTTTTTCCTTTGCTACCTTTGCTGTGCTCAGCTGGGCTTTAAGCCAGATGTCTATAAAGGTGATTTGTGACAACACCTCTCATTAAAAGTGCAATATAAATACAGTTTGATTGATTGATAAAATGATAACTAGCTTCTCACTTGACAAAAACAACTATATTACAGCAATACAATATAACATCAATAGAATGAAACATCAACAGAACAGGCTAATTAAACACAATAAACACAAATGTCATGAAAGACAAATGCGTGTCGCTGTGGTATTAGGGATGCTTCAGGGACTTGAATGAGACTCTGGTGGAGCTATATGAGATCAGATTCAGACAGACATGCCTCCTGGGTACACAGTACCTATTTGTCTGTTTATTCAGACACGGAAAAGAAATCAGACCTGTAAGAAAAGACATCTGAGCAGATGAAAATCCACACCAGCTGGTTCAGATTTCCACATGATTGTGTGAGGTTCACCAAGCTGACAAAATATGTGGGCTATGATTATCTTAATTTTAGTAATAAATAAACAATGATCACCATACACCTTAGAAATGTCTTCATTACATGTATATAACCAGTTAACATGACAAATAAATGTATTTTCAGATTTTGTCAGTTTGAAAATTAATAGGTAAGCAAATTTCAATTGGGGTAACTCCTATGGACATTCTAGTGGAGGTCTGGGAATTCTTGTGTTTATATGATGACTAAAATGTTTTTCGATTGGAATAAAAAGTAAAACTTTCAAATTTCATTCTGATGTGAAACACCATGCTGATAACATCATGTGTTCTGCGGCACTGCGGATGGTCCCAGCAGGACACCCACCTGCACTGCTTCTCTGCAGGTGTCAGAGCTTCAAATGTTCAACAATGGGTTTGTCAGTCAAGAGGCAACCAGCCAGATGTGAATTGAAATATATCCGTTTGAATGATTTCATCTGATTGATTTCACTGATTTCATGTCCTAATATGCCTAACTACCATGCCAAACGTCCTCTGTAGAAGGTACAGAATATGTTTCACATGACCAACAAATCTGTTGTCAGCCATGTGAGAAGAAGCTATTTTATAATGCTGATAGAAAATGTTCCTTGTTTTTAGAATAAAAACTTTCAGTGACGTTTAAAATGTTCATTTAGACATGATTCTGTAACCTCCATCAAATCCTGTTTTTATTCGTTACAGCATTATGGTTGAATGCAAAGCCAAATATAAGCTAAGCCCTCTATATCAGTAATAAAGTGTGTTTTAAATCACCAACAGAACATTTACCAGAAAAAGCAATAAACAGCTAAATAAAATACAAACTAAACAGAAATTTAGAGCTAGAGATTTGATTTCATCTATGTCCAGCTACCAAATATAGGCCGACCAATTTGCAGAAAGTATAACACGCATAATGGAGGCTTCGAACGATCAACAATAATTTTGTCAGCCAAGTGATAACCTGCAATTTTAAAATGTGGAGAGAAATATTTCCTGATTTTGAGTATAATAGATATGTCAAGGAGCTCCTTAAAATGTTCATTCTGACATAACCCTCTGGGCTCTTTCAATGCCTGTTTTCATCTACTCTCAGTTAGGGTTGGGTTTAGAGATACAACTGAACCAATTCTATTTCAAAGGAATGCATCAGATTTCAAACATGTTCTTATTTGCCTGTCTGGTAACAACCATATCCAGCGATAGGCCCACCACTGAGTAGAGGACATAGAGTAAACTTCACAAGATCAACAACAGCCAAGCAAAAAACCTGATTCAGTTCTAGGTTTAGGATTAGGGTAGAGTTTAGACTTAAATCCTTAAAAAGTTGTCAAGTTCACATATACCCAGAACCATTTCAAATGTATGTGTGCTGAAATACATGTACAGCTGCCATAATCAAAGGCAAGTCCACCTATCGGTAAAGCTCAGAGAGAAAGTGTTAGAGAGTAAGTGTGAAACAGAAGTGCCAGAAGTGCCAGTGACAATCAGCAAGTTAAAAATATGCTCGGAAATATTTTCCATTTAGAATGCTTCTACTTAATAGTCACTCCACCTGTTTTCACCTATTGTAGGGTTAGGATTAGGTGTGTACTTTGAGCTGGAGTTCGGATATATTTAGGTCACTTTGTTATGGAAGGTTGTATAGAACTCTCAAGAACTATGAATTTATATATATATATATATATTATATATATATATATTCTGATTGGGAGAATTCCTGATTGGGAGAAGTCTTTAATTCTCTCCTGACATACTGTAATGGTGACTCCTCCCCCTTATGTGTCAACTGTTCCATGTGTCTTTATGTATGTGTGTAGGGATGTGCGTGTCTGCCACACCCCCCTCATTGTATATGTGAGCGTGTCTCCCACACCCCCTCGATGCGTGTGGTTAGTGTTCAGTGTTCATAGTTGGTGTCTCTGTGTGTGTGTCACACCCCTCCTGTTACATGTTGTACTTGTGTCTTTTCTCCCTCGTTAACATGTACCTTTAAATCATAGTGTTGGTCTGGTCCCTTGTCAGTTGTTGACCTACCCTCAGTGTGATGCTCTCACTGTGTGGGTTTTGTCGTTAATAAATGGCATATTTGTGATGGACATCGTCTGTGCGACCTGCTTCCTCCCCAACGTGACACTACTTTACACCAAAGCCTCTTTTCATCTGTCAGGGTTATGGCGGCGTTCAGAGATACATCCACACTGCTGGCAAACAGCAAGCTTCAAATTAACACAGACAACGTTTTTTCGTTTTAAGCAGCAAATTGCTTTAATAGCTTTGACAAAATTAACCACCATTGTCTACTGATCTGTGATGTATTATATTGGTACCTATGTTAGTCTGATATTGTTATCAAATTATTACTGTTATTATAATTGTTATAACAGTAATTATTATTATTAGTAGTAGTAGTAGTAGTAGTAGTAGTAGTATTAAAAATTGTTTTGTTATTGTTATTATTATGTTTTGCACCTTTTTACCTCAAATGTTCACAACAGTAATTTTGGCCATGTGCATTCTGAATAGTGTCTTGTCTCCCAGTTGTTTTCCTGCTATTGTAGCACATCTGTTATTACTTTAGCAAGGTGGCTGCTGTTTGACTCAAAAATCATCTGATGAAAAACTGACAGCTTCCGATTTACCAAATAAAATTATGTCAACGTTATCAGAACATACTAAACGAAAACTAATAGGATAAAACTGAAATATTATCACAAAAAAAGATAAATGACTACCGCTGAGGTGTTAGTAACGCTTCGGAGCCTTGTCATGGGTAAATGTGATAGAGGTGGAGTGTGTTCAGATTTCTCCTGGGTTAACGCTAGCTCTTTGTCTGACTACCCCAAAAATAAGAATGATTCAGACATTTTGCCTCTATAAAGTAATTCATCAGAATGCATCAACTGCTACACCACCTGGTCCAGGTGTTCCTGACACCTGTGGTGGGTTGAGCCAGGTGGCCGAATAAGCAGGCTACATTTACCATAATTTTATCGATAAATAGTAATCGAAACATAAAACTACCATTTGTCTTTCTGACATTTTTATGATTCATTTAGTTTTTAATGTTTATTTTGTGTTATAAATAAGCATGCAAATTTATAAGGGTTCCTATGGTCATTTTTGTAATCATTGAGTCCTGGGCTATTCAGTGTGAAAAGCATTTGTGTTCTTGCATTGTGCAGAGAAGAGATTCATCCTAAGATCTGTTCAACCCCTCTCAGACATTCTGATCAATTCCCCTCACAGAACATGGTTAAGCCGTGCTGCTCAATCATTAAACACACACATGATGCTTCATAAACCAGCTTAGCAATCCGATCAATACATTCTGTTCTGACTTACAAATGCATAAACATTGTAATAAACAATAAAATGTGGTACCAAAGTGAAGGGCACTGAAGTGCAGAGATTGATATAAACCCCACTGACCTCTTAAAATAAAAGGGTTACCACTGTAAAACCAACAGTGCCTTTTTCTTACATCTAATAATGCAAGAAGGCCTCATCCCTCACCTCATCATCTCACCTCATCATCTCACCTCATCACCTCACCTCATCATCTCACCTCATCACCTCACCTCATCATCTCACCTCATCCCTCACCTCATCATCTCACCTCATCACCTCACCTCATCATCTCACCTCATCATCTCACCTCATCACCTCACCTCATCATCTCACCTCATCACCTCACTTCATCACCTCACCTCATCACCTCACCTCATCACTTCATCACCTCACCTCATCACCTCACCTCATCACTTCATCACCTCACCTCATCACCTCACCTCATCACTTCATCACTTCACCTCATCACCTCACCTCATCACCTCACCTCATCACCTCACCTCATCACTTCATCACCTCACCTCATCACCTCACCTCATCACCTCATCACTTCACCTCATCACCTCACCTCATCACTTCATCACCTCACCTCATCACCTCACCTCATCACCTTACCTCATCACTTCATCACCTCACCTCATCACCTCATCACTTCATCACCTCACCTCATCACCTCACTTCATCACCTCACCTCATCACTTCACCTCATCACCTCACCTCATCACTTCATCACCTCACCTCATCACCTCACCTCATCACCTCACCTCATCACTTCATCACCTCACCTCATCACCTCACCTCATCACTTCACCTCATCACCTCACCTCATCACCTCACCTCATCACTTCATCACCTCACCTCATCACCTCACCTCATCACCTTACCTCATCACTTCATCACCTCACCTCATCACCTCATCACCTCACCTCATCACCTCACTTCATCACCTCATCACTTCACCTCATCACCTCACCTCATCACTTCATCACCTCACCTCATCACCTCACCTCATCACTTCATCACCTCACCTCATCACCTCACCTCATCACTTCACCTCATCACCTCATCACCTCACCTCATCACTTCACCTCATCACCTCACCTCATCATCTCACCTCATCACCTCACCTCATCACTTCATCACCTCACCTCATCACCTCACTTCATCACCTCACCTCATCACCTCACCTCATCACTTCATCACCTCACCTCATCACCTCACCTCATCACTTCATCACCTCACCTCATCACCTCACTTCATCACCTCACCTCATCACTTCACCTCATCACCTCACCTCATCACTTCATCACCTCATCACATCACCTCATCACCTCACCTCATCACCTCACCTCATCACCTCACCTCATCACTTCATCACCTCACCTCATCACCTCACTTCATCACCTCACCTCATCACCTCATCACTTCACCTCATCACCTCACCTCATCACCTCACCTCATCACTTCATCACCTCACCTCATCACCTCACTTCATCACCTCACCTCATCACCTCATCACTTCACCTCATCACCTCACCTCATCACCTCACCTCATCACTTCATCACCTCACCTCATCACGTCACCTCATCACCTAACCTCATCACCTCACTTCATCACCTCACCTCATCCCCTCACTTTATCACCTCACCTCATCACCTCACCTCATCACCTCACCTCATCACATCATCACTTCACCTCATCACCTCACCTCATCACCTCACCTCACCTCATCACCTCACCACCTCACCTCATCACTTCACCTCATCACCTCACCTCATCACCTCACCTCATCACTTCATCACCTCACCTCATCACCTCACCTCATCACCTCACCTCATCACTTCATCACCTCACCTCATCACCTCACCTCATCACCTTACCTCATCACTTCATCACCTCACCTCATCACCTCACCTCATCACCTCACCTCATCACATCATCACCTCACCTCATCACCTCACCTCATCACCTCACCTCACCTCATCACCTCACCTCATCACCTCACCTCATCACTTCATCACCTCACCTCATCACCTCACCTCATCACTTCATCACCTCACCTCATCACTTCATCACCTCACCTCATCAATTCATCACCTCATCACCTCATCACCTCATCTCATCACCTCACCTCATCACTTCACCTCATCACCTCATCTCATCACCTCACCTCATCACCTCATCAGGGCCACCAATGAGGCCCAACGTCCATAACTAATGTTAGTTAATTATGATGTAATCATGTAGCAAAATAGTATAAGATCCATGGTCTTTGGGGGGGCAGGGGGAAGGGGGGGTCAGCTCTCTCCTACAGAGATGTAACAGATGTAACTGAGATCTCTAGATTGATCCATCTTTCTGTCTTTAATAAACTTCGTACAGTATTTTACATTGATACATTACCCAAATGCTTTTGACTGTTCTTACTCACCATTAAGGGTCAGATTTTCAATGACAACATGCATTTTGCTCCTGTTGTGTGGCAGTGTTTAGAGGCCATAAACTTCTCTTATTTTAGTAAGAACAAGAGACCATAGACCTCTCCTATATTAGTATGATTAGTTAATTAGTTAATACAAACAGTCTCCATTCAGGCTTGGATTACAAACAGACACACACACACACACACACACACACGCACAAACACACACACACACGTACACACACACACACGCGCAAACACACACACACGCACGCAGGCACGCACACACACACACGCACACACACACGTACGCAGACATCTGTGTTTTAAAATATATGAGCACTGTATTCAAAATATTATACATGAAGAACATTTCAGAACACCTCAAGGCAAGAGAGTCAAGGCTGTTTTAAAAAAATTACAAATCCTTAGAATTAATCCATCAATTTTTATTTATGAACTGTGGGACAGCTAGGCCTATTTTGCTTATAGCTACCACTATATATAGAGTGAGCTTCCCTAAATGTATGATGGGCTTACACACACACACACACACACACACACACACACACACACACACACACACACACACACACACACACACTATCAGGGAGTGATTTTATATATGCTTTTCACATGTAATGTGAATTCATGTTGTATGTCCAGGCGATTCAATTCCTCCTGAAGCTTGAGAGACACAGAAGGAGAGACAGAATGAAGACAGGATGAAAATCTATCACTTCACTCATTCTGGTTCTGGATATCAACAGCTCTAGATAATTTCATAAATACAAGATCATTTATAATCTAGATAGTAATCTAGATAATTTAATAATAAATACAGCTCTAGATAATTCAAACTTATTTGATTCAAACTTAAAGATATTCAAACTTAAAGATTCCAAATGGCAAGAATGAGGGTATAAATATGATATGGTTCAAACGGAGACCCTCCTCACCCTCTCCAGGACCACTTCCTCTATATAAGTTGTTGATAGATCTTTCTGAGCATTGACCTTGACATTCAGGATGACCACATGACCTGTAAGCAGTAAAAAAGGCTGTATGTTGGAAGCTTTATAATTAAATTTTCTATTTTCATTTATATTAATATATGTATATACAGTATATACTGTATTTAAAGTATACTAAGACACTAATTTCTTATACAGGTGTTAACAGCAATAAAACTGTTAATATCAGTGCATGTATCACCATTTTAAATGGTTTTACTCTATAGGGTGGGTGGGGTTTTGGCTTTCACCTTAAAAAGTCCATTAATGTATATTTATTGCAGTCTTTATCTATTATTAACTGAGTCATGAATATTTAATATGAGGCAATATGGTGAGCATTACTATACCCAGACATTTCTAATGTCACATATACTACTACCAAACTACAGACCATTAGTTGACCGTTAGTTGTTAGTTGATTATCTACATCTACAGTAAGAGAAAGCTGTATGAATTTGATTGTGGCATGTATTAGACTCTAAGTAAAAAAGCACCAATGAATGGCTGACTGAATGAATGAATGAATGAACACATGACATAACAGATGAATGAAAGAATGAATAAATGAAAGAATGAATGAACAAATGAATGAGTGAATAAATTAATGAGTGAATGAATGAATGAATAAATTAATGTTCACATTGCCTAAAAGAAAATGTTGTCCATAGTTTGTTGTCATCGTTCACACCAATGGTGGTAACTAAACTGTAGTAAGTAAATGTTTGTCTTATCCATCTTATATAATTATAGAAAATTACATAGTCAAATGAATATTAACATGAGTTTCCATTCAAATAGTAAATACCTGGTGGTTTGAGGTCACTGTATGTGGTGGAAGTCGGTGGGTCAGGATTAATCACTAATAAAGAAATGAATTAAGGAGTAATGAAATAAACATTTCAATCAATAAATGTAAAAAAATTATTAAAGGAATAAAAGCCCAATAAAGTACACCCAGATTTGTCAGTATTGATATATACCATAACCTGCCCAATCACACTTTGGCTGATGGCCTATGTCTATGGTAAAGGAAAGCTGTGTGAATTTGATTTCTCACCTTACTTTTGTTCAGAAAGCACGTACCTTCTGGACTGGTTTCAGTGTTTGGAGTAGCATGAGGTCTGGTGGTGTTAATCACTGTGCAAAAAAATAGATTCGTTGTTGAATTAAAAAATGGATGAATAAGCATTCATGTCATATATGTATTATGAATCCATTCACATCATCACACAGTTTGGACCAGATAATATGTACCTTCTCTTGTAAGTTCACTGGCTGAAGTGGGTAATGGTTTAACAGTGGCACCTGCTGTGTAGGAATCTTGGGTGATGAGTAAAGTAAATGAGGAAATGAATAAACAAAGAAATGATGCAGTTATTGTCATGTATATTGCCGCCTCAACCTGTCAATCATGGCTTTTGTTGTCTTCTCCCTCGTGTTTTCATGTCAGTTTGTTCCCTCCTGCTCAGTTGTAACCCCCACCTCTTGTGTTACCATCAGCTGTTCCCGGGTTGTTTACTCATTCACTGTGTTTACCTCAGTACATTACTGGTTATTGTTACTATGCCTGTTGCTATCACTGTGGAACTTATTGCTACTGTTGCTGTGTCTGTTCTTTACTACTCTAGCCTAGGCAAGTCATGTTTGTCTCTAGTTTACGTCTCGGCTATGTTTCGTACTGCTCAAATGTTATGGCTTGCCTGAACTACTCTGATATTTCATTTGTCCATAATAAATATTGCTCCCCTCAACGAATGCGTCCACCTTGTTCAGGCTCGCACGCAAAGCATCACAGTTATTGTTTCCATTTTATATAATTTACAATTATATCTAATATAATGTAATATAAGGGCAAAACTGTTTCATGTGATATAGTGATACAAATAGTTATAGTAAGAGAGTTTTTGCCAGTAGTTGAGTTGTAGCGAAAAATATACTATTACATATCATTATTCATCTCATATTTATATCAATTATAATAATACAACTTAATTAATCAAAAGCAACTTGAATGCTTTTGTGATGTTTAACGTTTTATAGGGTACATTATCCAACTAATATTAAAAAACTTCATCCTTTGCAGCCTGCAACCCCTCACTGACCACCAATAGCAAATAAACCAATATTCTCGATTTAGAACTCCTTGTACTTTTGGGGGTCATATTTTCATTATTTGATGATGGTCTAAGGAAACATCAAACTGACACTGAAGAACTAAGGGCAACATGAAGGTGACTGATTATCACCACCCATCAGTGCACTATTGTGTCCTATCACCTGTGTGTTGTGTGCACCGAAACACACTAGACAGCCAATAACCACTACAGATATACGTTCACAAAAGAGAACAGCTCAAAAGGAACCCGCTGCTTCCTGAAGGTATGAGCTTCATAATGAGTGTGTCACAGTGTCGTGAATGACTTCCACTTCTTCTTGAGCTCCTTCCACAGAGGTGCGTAATGTCAATACAGTAGCAAAAGCTTCACTTGTTCACTAAACACTTATAGCCAAACAAAACTACTCTAGCAAAACATAATTTTAGCCTAGCACACTGCCACGGCAAATCAAGCCACGATGTGACAAACATGTATGCAGTTTATGTCTATATTATCTTGTTTGAATTTAAATCAGTATGGATGCTGAATCGACCAATACAGCTCTAACAAGGACTGACTAGAGCCATCGGTGCAGAACACACTGCACTGAGAACAGTCAGTGGTCAGTTCCCAACACCTTCTGATGGTCTGACACCATCCAGCCAGTAGTTGAGTCCATATGTCCTTAGCTGTACATTTGTGGTTTGATACTGATCCACATATGCATATTCACATAACTGACATTCTCATAATGAATTCTGTATTGGTGATAATAATCTTTATTTGTAAGCACCTTTCATACATATATGTAACTCGAATTGCAATGACATGTGGTGTAAGCTCTGAACTCACAGCTGTAGCAGATGAAAGGAAGAGCCGTTAAGCAGTTCTCATCTGTCCATTCCCCAGATTTACCGAAGGAGACGGCTGTACAGTGCTGATCCAGGAAGTCTAACACAGAATCTTTTCCATTGTCTGGCTCTCCAGGTTTCCAGAAAGTGAAAGATGACTTGCTCTGGTCTGACCATGTAAGGTTTCTATATATTCCAATCCAAACTCCCCAAATGCCATGCCATAATTTTATCTGTATACTTTCCGATGTTCTTTGGAAGATCTCCTTGTTCTCCTCAGGGTTTCTCACACTGGCCAAGTCTAAATAATGTTCTCTGCAATAACTTTGAGCATCTGTCCAGTTTTTCGGCTCAGACACTGGAACGTATGTTGCAGTGGCATTTTTTCTACCTGTAATTAGAAAGTCAGACGACTTGGTGAAATCTCTTCAAAAGTGAAACTTATGAGGAACGTGGGACAAGATTTTCTTACCATCGTAGCAAACAAATGGCCGTTCTTCTGAACAAGGTCTATCCACCCATTTTTCATTGTACATTGACTGGCTTTCATACAACATTAGTCCACAATAGTCATTTCCTTCTTCGTTACGAGGGTACTCCAACCATTTCCTGAAGTCTCTCTCTCCCTCCTTGTAGAACTGCGGGTCTTCCAGGGACCATCTCCAGCTGTTCTTCACATCATCATGCAGTCCGATCCATGCGGATCCAGTATAATTGCTGTTGCTGGACTCCAGCAGTCTGTTCATGTCCTCCATGTTGTCCACTGTGGCCAGGTCAGTGTGAGTGTGTCTGCAGAAGCTCTGGGCCTCAGACCACGTCATAGACTCATTCACAAAGTGGTAGTGATGAAGGAAAGCCGTTGGCTTTACTGACGAGAGAGTAAGATGATTTGTGCTACTAACAATCTCAACTTATAATTATACAATTGGGCTGAAAATATTTTATTTTGTATTCATGGTCATGTGCTTTTCCAGCCCAGGAATTAAACCTAGACATGGCCTTAATTGCAGTAAGGGTGAAGCATATTATATACTGTATATCAGGGGTGGCCAACCCGCGGCTCGCGAGCCGCATGCGGCTCTTTGCCTGGTTTCATGCGGCCCCCCAGCCGGTCCGCGGGCTCACCTGCACAAACGGGGCGACACACTGCTACATTTTCGTGGTGCGCGTTTAGTTTACAAGCCTAGCGAGAGGCTAATACTTTTAAAACCGGCGTAGTGGAAAACACGCATTTGACTGTCTTCACAGCTAATAATTTACACTCGATTTATTTAGCTCTAATAAATAAGATGCGTTACCTGAGTAGCAGATGAACGGGAGAGTAATGTTACAGCTCTCATCAGTCCACATGCCATCATCTCCGAGGCTCACAGCAGTGCAGGACGGACCCAGATCCTCTAACTCTGAGTATACGTCTTCTGTTTTCCAGTACCTGAAAGATGAGTTGCTATGATCTGACCATGTTCTGGTCCTGTACAGCCCGATCCATACAAAACTCGCTCCCACTATGCTGGCGATTCTGGAGTTCTCGTCCTGGTTCCTGATGCTTGCCAGGTCGGTGTGATGTTCTCTGCAGTAATTCTGAGCTTCCGTCCAGTTTTTTTCATCAGATATAAGAATCAAACTCTCACTGGGCTTTTCGCTTCCTAACAAGAACAACAAACATACTTTTACATGCAGTACCATTTTAGGTCCATTTGAAAAAGATCTGTTGCATATTAGAATAAGTCGTATTTCTACATTTCCTTTTAAAGTGTATATTTTCTAAACATGGTTCCAAACAGAATCTACAGTTTGAGATGTCATATATATTTTTAAAAATGGAAAGTACATTGCAACAAGCTAGAAAGGGCCTGAAATACATAATGCCGTCAAAAACACGTTATAGATCGATTTTGTGAGGAATGTTCATTTAAACAAAGTGAGAATGAGGAGGAACTGCTCACCATCAAAGCAAACAAATGAGACGGTGTTATCACAGGGGAAAATGTACCATGTACTACTGTAAAACAGCACACAGAAAGGCTCTCTTCCAGAAAGACCCGACATCGCTGTGATCCATTTCCTGAAGTCTCTCTCTCCCTCCTTGTAGAACTGCGGGTCTTCCAGGGACCATCTCCAGCTGTTCTTCACATCATCATGCAGTCCGATCCATGCGGATCCAGTATAATTGCTGTTGCTGGACTCCAGCAGTCTGTTCATGTCCTCCGTGTTGTCCACTGTGGCCAGGTCAGTGTGAGTGTGTCTGCAGAAGCTCTGGGCCTCAGACCACGTCATAGACTGATTCACAAAGTGGTAGTGGCGAGGAAGGCAGGCAGAGAGAAGCCAGAGCCCTGCGGTCCAGGTCAAACACTAGATATGTTATATGTTCAAACTTTCCAAGTTAAAATTTCTAATTGAATACGAAAATGGTCACTATAAAAACTATAGGAATAAGGATAGGAAACATTATTTTGCAATGGCAAGCTGACCTGATAATAGTAGGATGGAAAACATGACTGTTAGGAAGAAAAATTCAAATGCATTTTACATATAAAAACATATAAACATTATATATGTAATATGCACAATACATATATGTATATTCATCACTCTTTCTCGCGCTCTCTATATTTTGTTTCGCATCAAACATTTGTTTGACCAAAAACAAAAAAATTTATAAAAATTAAAGAATTAAAGAAAATAAACTGTTTAAAAAAACAAAAAAAAAAAAAACAATAAAGGTCTTACCAGTATGATCCAGCCTTATCAGAAGGTAAATTTGATATAAAATCACCTCAGTTTAACAGTACAAGAAGGAACCTTTCTCTGTGTGTGGACTCCAGCATGAATAAGTCTTTGTAACTTCAGTGTGTGAGTTAAGTAATGAATAACCAAAGGGATGATGCACTGGTATCAGTCCATGCACAATACAGTAACATGAGCACAGACTGACCTATATACAACAACATGTCCTTTTAATACAGAGCAGCTCCCACCAAAACCTGAAAAACAAAAGATACAGTGACTGGAGCCTATGGCTAAAGTGTTAGGGGAGGGAACAAACACTACACTAAATAAACAGCACCCACAGTATGAAAATACAATAAGGTCAGTCAGCTTTGAAAATAGTGAAGTATATGTGAATACAGTAATTAAATATAAATATTAACTCTAATCACAATGCCTAATCACAATTCATACAGACACAATGCATACATACATCACAGATCCATAGAGAAACTATTAACAGTACAATGTTACTGATACATCAACAATATATATTGCAGGAGTTGGGAGCTGTAAAATTATGCATAATAATGTGCATGTAAATTGGTGCATCTGGTTACACTTTACTTTCTTCATTGGTATTCTTCACACCATTAGGTAGAAGCCATATACGTCAGTATTAATAAACTGTAGGTAATGTTAACAAAGTGACTGATCCACTTACATTTCCATGCTGCCACTGCGGTTAATGCTTAGATATTATTAGCAAGAAGAAAATGGGTATTATTATTATTCAAATGTTCCAGGTCATATTGTTACAAGAAGACAAAAACATGGGTGTCTCTTAATTTTGGGTATTGATGAGGATTTTAATTGCTGTTTACATTACTTTAGGTTTGATCATGCTTGAGTTAATAGTTTGTTAATGTTTACTAGGGCAGTAAAGCATATTACCAATTATTTTACACTTTTTAAGACAAACATTGAAGGTGATAAGTTTTTTACACCAATATACTGCACAACTCAAAGCAAACAGAAGGTTATGAAAGTTATGTATAAAAAAGAGATTAAATGTCGGCATCTAATGACCTACATTTTAGTCATTTAGTGGCTAAATTTATTTTTTATGGTTTTCATTTGAACACTGTGTCCATCAGTTCTGATGATCTGAATATGATAATGTTTCAAGGTGAAGCATTCATTGGAGCCTTACCTGGTGCTTTAGAACTGCTGTTCTTTAGAACTCTTGTTCTTTAGAACTGCTGTTCTTTAGACCCAGAGATGCCTTTCAGACCCTGTCCATTTTCACTAAACAGCCTGATTTAAACTGAAACATGTGTTTCCCCTTAACTGACACCCGAGATGCTGGTTCAAGCCTCCTGGGTTACTGTATTATTAGAAAAAAATGGGATAGAAAACATTGACAAGATAGCCAGTGTCACAAGTGTCCGGTAACTCACCCGTGGAAAAACATCAATCAGAAAAAAAATCAATGAATGTTCTCTCCAAAATCAGAAACATTTAATACACCTGAGAAAAACCTCTGACTTGAAGAATGTTGTTTTGTTTTGTTCATTGTATCGTTGACCCTGATGTTTTAAACAAGCCCGAGAACAAAGACTGTGATAATCTGGCAGTACAAAGGTAGAGTTACAGGCCCTTTGTAAAAGTGAAGATGGGCAAAACATCACAGTCCTTCAGGGGGGTGTGACCCTGTGATTCAGGTTCTGTTCCATACAGTATCACTGCCTAATGCTTCCAGATAAAACAAAATAAAAGACAACATTTGCGTTGGCATCTGTAAAATGCCAGCCTGCATTTTCAAAGTGAAACTTCTAAGCCAATTAGTCTGATTAGTAGTTTATATTTTTACAGCATTTTTGTGCTGATAAAATACAACTGTAATCTTGAAATAAAAATGTTCTGATTAACAGAACTATCAGAGATTGTAGTGTAATAATGCTGTGACATATCAGGTTAAACTGCTGGCCACAGAGCTCAAGAAACAATGTGTGGGCTATATTTGTAATTAATTTAAATGTGGTCAACTGGTCTTTTCAGTGAAGACAGTAAATGCTCCTCACACAGAACTAATGGATTATCATAATACAAGTTAATACAATAATGTAATTTCTTAAGGTTCATAAGATATTTTATAGCAACTTAGTCAAAAGAAAAAAAATATTCTTTATGTGTTTTATGTTTGCAGTCTGGCGAGCCTTGATTCAGCTCAAGGTTTCTTCCTCTCGCTCTCAGTGGTCTTTTCCTGCCTCGGCTAGCTCATTAGGAGACGGGACCCAGATTTTCTGCATATATGATTTCTGGATAGTTGTGTTGTATAAAATAATTATACAAATACATTTGAATTTCATTTCATTGATCTGTTTTGTTTTTCTACTCTTCACATCATGACAGCATGTTCCATGTTTAATTAATCTAACTCACCAATTTAAACCCCCTGGCCACACTTCCTGGAAGTCAGTAAACAATGCCAAAACAAACATTGCACCTACCAGTACTTGTATGTACATAATATGCCATGTGTCATAATTGGTGAACTCATATCCTTCTGGGATTGGCCAATAGTCCTCAGAGTGTCAGTGAGAGATTTTTAACACTTAATTTAAGCTCTTGTTAGTCATGGCTACTGGCTAATTCACAGCTAATCATCCCATAGGAAAATCTGACATTTTTGCAAGCTAAGGCACAAATTTACACACTAATGTGTTGAACCCATGCTAAAGAAACCACGTTCCAGGTCCACAGAAGAGCTCTTTATCAATGTTAGCAACTAATTTGTTTGTCTAATGATGCAATTTGCATACTCTGTGCTCGTTGTGAGCTGTCTCTCATACTTTTGAGCTGTCTCGCATATTTTTGAGCTGTCTCTCTGGCAATCCTATCATCGTTTCATGCTGAAGTCAAAATTACACTACAGGTTCTCTTTCTCACCAGGACTACATAGTCAGTGTAGTCAATGTAGTTGATCTTGTAGTTGTAGTTGTAGTTGATCAATGTAGTTGATCTTGTAGTTGTAGTTGATCAATGTAGTTGCTCTTGTAGTTGTAGTTGATCAATGTAGATTATCTTGTAGTTGTAGTTGTAGTTGATCAATGTATTTGATCTTGTAGTTGTAGTTGTAGTTGATCAATGTAGTTGATCAGTGTAGTTGTTGTTGATCAATGTAGTTGATCTTGTAGTTGTAGTTGATCAATGTAGATTATCTTGTAGTTGTAGTTCTAGTTGATCAATGTAGTTGATCTTGTAGTTGTAGTTGTAGTTGATCTATGTAGTTGATCTTTTAGTTGTAGTAGTAGTTGATCAATGTAGTTGATCTTGTAGTTGTAGTTGTAGTTGATCAATGTAGTTAATCAATGTAGTTGATCTTGTAGTTGTAGTTGTAGTTGATCGATGTAGTTGATCAACATAGTTGATCTTGTAGTTGTAGTTGATCAATGTAGTTGATCTTGTGGTTGTAGTTGAACGGTGTAGTTGATCTTGTAGTTGTAGTTGGTCAATGTAGTTGATCTTGTAGTTGTAGTTGATCAATGTAGTTGATCTTGTAGTTGTAGTTGTAGCTGATCAATTTAGTTGTAGTTGATCAATGTAGTTGATCTTGTAGTTGTAGTTGTAGTTGATCAATGTAGTTGATCTTGTAGTTGTAGTTGATCCTGTAGTTGTGGTTGTAGTTGATCAATGTAGTTGATCTTGTTGTAGTTGTAGTTGATCAATGTAATTGATCAATGTAGTTGTAATTCTAGTTGATCAATGTATCTGATCTTGTAGTTGTAGTTGTAGTTGATCAATGTAGTTGATTTTGTAGTTGTAGTTGATCAATGTAGATTATCTTGTAGTTGTAGTTGTAGTTGATCAATGTAGTTGATATTGTAGTTGTAGTTGATCAATGTAGTTGATCTTGTAGTTGTAGTAGAAGTTGATCAATGTAGTTGATCTTGTAGTTGTAGCTGATCAATTTAGTTGTAGTTGATCAATGTAGTCGATCTTGTAGTTGTAGTTGATCCTGTAGTTGTGGTTGTAGTTGATCAATGTAGTTGATCTTGTTGTAGTTGTAGTTGATCAATGTAGTTGTAGTTGTAGTTGATCAATGTAGTTGATCTTGTAGTTGTAGTTGATCAATGTAGTTGATCTTGTAGTTGTAGTTGATCAATGTAGTTGATCTTGTAGTTGTAGTTGTAGTTTATCAATGTAGTTGATCAATGTAGTTGTAGTTGTAGTTGATCAATGTAGTTGATCTTGTAGTTGTAGTTGATCGATGTAGTTGATCAATGTAGTTGATCTTGTAGTTGTAGTTGATCAATGTAGTTGATCTTGTAGTTGTAGTTGATCAATGTAGTTGATCTTGTAGTTGATCAATGTAGTGCAGTGCAGATCTATGCCGATGCTTATGAGGAATACACAATCCAAAATGGCGTACTTAAGCAGTAGGCACTAGATTTCAGTGCAGTATGTTCTGCTCAACTGTACGTTCTTTCAGCAGGCAGCTGGGCAGTATGCATACAACCTCATACATACTATGTATGATGTCAACAAATCATGGGATAGGTTGAATCATGGGATAGGACAGTGTGCTGCAATCACATACTTCAAAATGTCTCCTTCAGTAAGCCATCCGAGTACTTTTCGCTTGCTGTTTAATGCTTACTATGAATTCAGACATACTACCTTTTATCGTGTACTGCTTTGGCATACTATATATGTGGGAAGTACAGCATTTTGGACGGAGCCAAAGAGAATGTTTAGCCTGTCTGAATAGGAATCTGAATCCTTTATAAATTTTTGACAAATTATAGAATAGAATGGAGTGTACATTTTAACTGCACTGTTCAAATGTGAAATACCATCTCAGCCCGTGGGCCAGGCATCCCACTCGCTCTAATGTCACGCTTCAGCACACACAGGGATTGCCAAGAACCCGAGCACTGGGGAACTATTTCAATTAAACTCAGAGAAGACAAAGGCAGCGTGCAGGAATCAAAAGATAACGATATAAGAAATTAGTAAGGTGTGCAGTTCCCTTCTTACTACATAGTCTCAGACGTCAGGGTTCACAAGGTCAGAATGTGAAAAGTTTTTTATCTTCTGCAGGATTTTGATAGTGTATCAGTATGTTTCTCATCTGATTGTCAGTTTCATGATACCAGATAAAGTGTATAGGGTTTAATTTGGTCACATATACATAGTCTCAGACAGCAAGTTTACTGGGTCAGTAGGCTATTACATAACTGATCACCAGATTTTCTTCAAATTCTCTATCAAACAAACTTTCGTTAGAAACATTCTGAATTATATTCCAATGGAGCCTGTAAAACATGTATTTGGAAGCTTAACATTATGGATCAGGCATTTTGATAAGCTGAGAATAAACTATATTTATTGAACACTAAAGTTTACAACATTCAATAAAGATAATGTATTCTCAGCGTATCAAAATGGACCATCTACATGCACCTTAAAATAACTGATGGAGGGGTGGGGGGTATTATTTCAACTGACACGGAAAACTTGCGCATAAGACGACATCTAAAACGAGGTTTTTGCTCATTCATTCTTACTTAATTAGTTTTGTTCATTTTATGTTCATGAAATAATGTATTAAAATAACTGTATTTCTAAATAATTTGTAATTTCTAAATAATTCATTAGTGCCGAAGCTCAGAAGAATGTCTTTTTGGACTGGTGGGTGTGTGTGTGTGTCCCATCGCTCCATCACCACACCTGCTGCCACAGCCTCAGCAACACAAGCCCTTATGTTGCAGTCTTGCCATGCCGCCCTTGTGTGGTTTCAACATGAACTACCTTCACCTGTTGGCTCTTCCATTTTGTTCTATTTACTTTGAACTTGTTTCTTACTGAGTTGTTTCTTACTGAGGACTAGCGTCATTCCACTTCGTGCCATGAACGGGGCTCACTGAGCAACATTCATCAGTTTGTCTCTTATTAGCGAATGCTTGAAGCTTATATAAAATGTCTGAGCCTTGGCCCATTGACTGATTCACAAAGTTGTACTGAGGATGCAGGTATGCGGACAGCAGCCAACGCCCTGTAACAAAACCCAGAACGCAAGTACTCTGCATGCGCCACAAGCGGTGCTGTATCAAATATATACGGCGTGTCTCCGGTGTTTTATGCAAACGTTATAATTTTTATGCATCTCTTCAAATACGCTGAACCAGCAATTAAGAAAGTGAACTGTATAAACTAATTTATGTCAGTTCCCGCTCTGTTCAGACCTCGCAGACATACAAGACGCTCCTCCTTTCTAAAATATCCCAGCTCCTAATACAACTGGGCCGCCCCCCTTTTAAGTAAACAGTCCTGTTGAATGGTATCCTTATGTCCCAGACGTTTATTCTAAAGCGATGATGAAAGTTATTGAGAAACCTTTTTGCTGAGAAACTGAAAATGATTTATAATGTTTTACATGTCCACGAATGCTGAGGGTGTTATGAAATTAATGCTGAATTATATGTAATTGTCAGTAAGACTAAGGCAGTAGATCACTCTTAGGCAGAGATTGGTATGACACTGATATTGTTCATGTTAATTTAATTTTAAATACTGGCAAACTGGAACTGACTGCAGAGATTTATTTTGCCACTGGGTAATAAAGAAAATATGTTGTCACTGGCTGAGAGATCAAGTGACTCTGTCTGCCTGCACTGAGACACACTATCTCACCACACACACACTTTCATCACCACACACACGTTCTCAACACACACATGTTCTCAACACACACACACACACTTTCTCGCCACACAGCCATACTTTCAGTGGTCTCAGTTGCTTGGTTTAGATGTGTCTGGAGCTGCAATAGTGCAATGCTAAATTTAGCATGCATGTACTTGTAGGTTGCAGACGTCATGACATATTAGAGCAATCTGCCTCTCAGTAGAGGTGTGCTTTAACCCTGATCTTGCACAAGAATTAGTGAATTCTGCAAAAATTCTAAAGAGCTCAATCAGGTGTTGTAGATAATGCTTGGGTCAGTGGTCTTAAGGAAGTTAGGTCAGGGGCAGGGCTGATCACAATTTAGTTATGCTGTTCTACACGATTCTCTTTTGACTGTGAATTTAGATTTCTTTTTTTTAGCTTACGGCCACTAGATTAGCCATGGATACTGAAAAGCTTTAGCTTTAAAGTAAATAAAATATTATTACATCAAAAAAATTATATAAATCTAGAATTACAATTTTACAGTAATTTTATAAATCCCCATAACGCCACTACTCCATATCTCCACTACTTCTACAGAAATAAAACGCTACTTCTACAGAAAGCTATAGCCCGAAAGAACATATGTTGGAATGTGTTACTTGTTCTCACTCCAAAACTACATTTCAAGAACTGATTTCTTCTTTTGGCACGGTGGTGTGGTGGTTAGCACTGTCGCCTCACAGCGAGGCGATCTGGGTTCGATTCTCGGTCTGGGCTGCTCTGTGTGGAGTTTGCATGTTCTCCCTGTGCCTGCATGGGTTTCCTCCGGGTACTCCGGTTTCCTCCCACAGTCCAAAGACATGCGTGTTAGGTTGATTGATCATGCTAAATTGCCCGTAGGTGTGAGTGCGTGCGTGTGTGTTGGCCATGCGGTGGACTGGCGACCTGCCCATGGTGTACCCTGCCTTCGCCCGGAGGTGTTGGGATTGGCTCCAGCCCCCCCGTGACCCCGACTAGCAGGATTAAGCGGTTCAGATAATGGATGGATGGATGGATGGATTTCTTCTTTTCTTCTTTCTTATAAATAAATTAGAGTTTGATCAAATTAGAGTTGATTTAGAGGCAATAGAGTTGTTCTTGCTTTAATTAAACCTTTATTGAACCTGAACAGAGTCATGAAAAAAGGTCCCATATCCAGGAATTTAAGAACCAGGGTAGACTACACTTTTACTCCCAAGAACTACTGTGACCTGAGATGCTTTAGGTACGACTTGCTACCTGCAGAAACAGTGGTATGATCAAAACACACCCCTTTCCACTATAAACTTTTTCAAACCACATACACCAGTTACCCTTTGCGTTGTGTCATCTGTCTCCCCATCACCCGTTTGCTTAGAATCTCACTAGTCATTTACTCCTTGGCCCACTTCACACTCACTGATTCACAGTCTGGCCCAGTACTCAGTTCTAAATCTAGTCCTTCTAATCCTGCCAGTGCAATTCTGCTCTATTCTCTTCTATCAGGATCTGCTCATCCGCTAGCTCATGCCCCTTGAGATTTGTTCTGTTCCTCCCCTTCTTGAAATCGCTGTGGTTACACTAATTCTTAAGGAAGCTGGACCTGATTCTTCTGGTTTCTTTAATTATAGACCTTTCTGACCTTCTCTTTCTCTCAAACCTGCTGGAATGAGTGGTAGCCAGTGAACTATTAAACTGCCTTGGCATTAAACACCTGTTCAAGTCATACATGTCTAGTTCCTGTGCTGTGTGTGGTACTAAGACAGCTTGTGTAACGACCTAAGACAGCCCTAATGACCCCCTCCTGTCTGCTGACTCTGGTGCTCTCGGTATGCTTATTCCAGACATTTGCACGCCGTTTGACACTACAAACTAGACTTTTCTTCTTTCTCCAGTGTAGGTTGGTTTACTTATGTGCAAAGTTAGTCCCTCAGTTTGGGTTTCAGTCCACTCCTCTGAGGAAAAAAAGGCTAACAGGATTTTTGATTATACTAGCTTGTACTTCGTGATGCCTGTCACATTTACCTGTCAGCATTTAATCAAAACAAAAATTGATACAATTATATTATAGCCTATAAAATGTAAAATATGTTCATCGGATTGCATAATCATAAAGGTGTTTTCAGTTATTACCAGAATAAAGATAAAGAATGAAGGTTATATTAATACAACCTTCCTAGTCAAGTTACGAGTCTCGCAGTTAAGTAAATACTTATGTCGTGTCGTTACTTTTTTAATTTCGCTGCGCAATTATAGTGCCATCCCGGTAATGTATAATTATCTTTCCGGCATGTACTTTACATGTACTACTCAATGTGGCCGCTTGAGGGCGAGCGAGGCGTTAGTGTACGACAAATCCGCCAACATCTTTAGTAGAAGAACACGAAACAACCGGCTGCTCAGTTTTGTGGATTGACATAGAGACGAACCGTTCGTGCAACGATGGAGGAGCCGAAAAATAAAGAGAAGAAACAGCCCGAAAAGACAGAGGAGAAGGACAAACAGCCCACGGGAAAAGACAAAGAAAAGAAAGAGGAGCAGGAGTTGGTGAGTACGGAGCGAGTCCTGCTGAAGCAGCTTCGTCCCGGGGAGCGAAGCGGGGCTAATTTACCTGAGTCACCGCCTCATAGGCCGGAGCGCCCGCTCCTTCACTTGTTTATTCCCCACAGAACCGCCGCCACAAACATCCCCCCCGTGACCCAGTCTTCCTTCACGGCGTCGGCTACATCGACACACACGGATAATTCCGTGTACCGGGCATGTTTTTGCAACAAAACTCGACCGGTTTAGCTGTCTGGCTACTTAGCCGTGAGGCTAAAGCGAGTTAGCTGCGCGTGCAGCTGCGCGTGCCGCTGCTAGGGCGCTCGTGCCGCTCAGCTGGGTGATTGACAGCTGGAGTTTTATTTATTTGTATGAAACATGTTTAAGGTTGTTGAGCAGTGTACCTAGACTTGACCATCACCGACTCTGGTTAAAACTTAACACCTGTGTAGGTGACCTCTCTATAGCACGTTTTGGACAAACTAATGTATTTTAGTAACTTTGTTTGTTTTGCTAAGACCGAACTAACCTACTTTGTTTATTTCCTATAGTCAGAAGAGGACAAGCAGTTGCAAGAGGAGTTGGAATTGCTTGTTGACAGACTGAGTGTGAGTATGTTTAGCTACAGTCCTTAAAAAATAAATACATGGTATCATTGTTTGTATTAAATATATAAAATATAATATGTACATTTATGTATTGTATGTTGCAAAATACATTGCTGCTTGTTTGTTTGTTTATCACCTGAAATAAGCTGGTAGTCTTTGAATATGTGATGTAGTAAACGTATTCTGCTTCTGACTCACATTCTCTCTGTGTTCCTCCCTATCGCAGGAGAAGGATTCTTCTCTTCACCGTAATGCTCTGGAGGAGTTACGGCGGCAGATTCGCTCCTCCACAACGTCCATGACCTCCGTCCCAAAGCCGCTGAAGTTCTTGCGACCACACTACGGCAAGCTTAAGGAGATCTACGAAGGCATGGCTCCTGGGGAACACAAGGTGTGTGTGTGCGCAGACACGTGTAAATGTCAGTTTTTTGTTTACTGCTCCTCAAATTCAGACCTCGAGCACCAGTTACCTTTGGTGTGACTGCGTCTTCAAAAGCAACTGCCAGTGATACTAATGTAGGATTGGTTATATTGTCACAAGTTGTAGACATAATCAGTTGTCACAGGAAATGTAGAAGAAATTAAAACCATGAACACACTTGTTCAAATTAAAACCATGAACAAACCCTTGAATATGAAAGTGCATGTGTGGGATATCTGGTTTAGACACTAGTGCTGTATTGTGGTAGTTTAGACACAAGGCGTCCTTATGCCCTTTATTGAAGAAACATTCTCTTCCTTCATTCTCCTCTCAGCGATTCTGTGCTGATGTGGTGTCTGTCCTCGCCATGACGATGAGCGGTGAGCGGGAATGTCTGAAGTACCGCCTACTGGGTTCACAGGAAGAGCTGGCATCCTGGGGCCACGAATACGTCAGGTAAACCTCGCTATCCAGCAGATAAACACTGCTAACAGTCAGACATGCACCAGGCCAGTGCCGCTAATAACCAGAAATATGTCAGGTGAACATGGCTAATAACTAGAAATGTGATCAGCACTGCTAACAGTCAGACATACGCCAAACATCCAGAAATGCATCATTTCATCATTAAATGCATCAACCATTTAATGTTAACGGTGTGTCCGTCTGTCCGTGTGTGTGTGTGTGTTCGCTCGTGCGTAGGCATCTGGCGGGCGAGGTGGCCAAAGAGTGGCAGGAGATCGAGGAGGGTGACAAGGATCAGCAGGAGACGCTACTGAAGCTGGTGAAGGAGATTGTGCCCTACAACATGGCCCACAATGCCGAGCACGAGGCCTGTGACCTGCTCATGGAGATTGAGCGCCTGGACATGCTGGAGATATACATCGACGAAAACGCCTACGCAAAAGTCTGCCTGTACCTGACCAGGTAACCTCCCTTCCACGTCGCCCCCAACAGGTCATCGCTGTCATCGCAGCATGTGTGTTACTTGGGATTAACATTTACCACATAAATAGAACCGTTCGGCTTTCAATTTCTCATGTTCTCTTGCTTTCTATCTGTTCATCCTCTTCTCTTTCTTTTATTCTCTACCTCCTCTCTCTCCCCATCTCTACTTCTCTTTCTCATCTGTCTTTCTGTCTTTATTTTACTCCATTGTGTCTCTACCCCCTCTCCCTCCCTTTCTCTCCCCCTCCCTGCTCTCCTCTCTCTCTCTCTCTCTCTCTCTCTCTCTCTCTCCTTTCTCCTTCCCTTTTAAAGGATTGTTTTAATATTTGAATGTAAACATTTCAGGCAATAAACAGTCATGGTCCAGATTATATTTATACATATTTATATTTATACATTGAGGTCCTCTAGTCAAGGGCGTCTGGTAGTCCATAGGACAAAACACAAGCGCTGTGCCTCTGCAGTGCATTTTTCTTCACTGTTTATTGTTTGTGAAGCACTTTGTAGCCTTGCTTAGAGAAGTGCTATATAAACGAATGTGTGGTTTTTTTTTTACTGCTCTCTCCTCTCTCTAGCTGTGTGAGCTATGTTCCCGAGCCGGAGAACTCTGCTCTCCTGAAGTGTGCACTGAATATCTTCCGCAAGTTTAACCGTTACCCAGAAGCCCTCAGGCTGGCTCTGATGCTCAACGACGTGGAGCTGGTGGAGAACATCTTCACCTCCTGCAAAGACATGTGAGACGGCAGCGTCTTTACAGACCTCGTGTAGAGAGAGCGCTGCACAAGTGACAGACATGCTCACAAGAGAAACGTATGGATGACACTGCCACTTTGAAATTAATGTGTGTGTGTAGTGTTGTTCAGAAGGAGATGGCCTTCATGCTGGGGAGACATGGCATGTTTCTGGAGCTCAATGAAGATGTGGAGGATTACGAGGACCTGACTGAGATCATGTCTAATGTACAGCTCAACAGCAACTTCCTCGCTCTCGCCCGTGAGGTAGGCAAGCTCTGTGTGTCTGTCTGTCTGTGTCTGTCTGTCTGTGTGTGTCGGTCTGTGTGTCGGTCTGTGTGTCGGTCTGTGTGTCGGTCTGTGTGTCGGTCTGTGTGTCGGTCTGTGTGTCGGTCGGTGTGTCGGTCGGTGTGTCGGTCGGTGTGTCGGTCGGTCGGTCTGTGTGTTGGTCGGTCGGTCTGTGTGTCTGTGCGTGTCGGTCGGTCTGTGTGTGTGTGTGTGTGTGTCGGTCGGTCTGTGTGTGTGTGTGTGTGTGTGTCGGTCGGTCTGTGTGTGTGTCGGTCGGTCTGTGTGTGTGTCGGTCGGTCTGTGTGTGTGTCGGTCGGTCTGTGTGTCAGTGTGTGCATGCATGTTTCTCTATGTGATGTGTTAGTGATGGTGGTGTTGTGGTCGATGTAGTTCTGAGCCCATTCTGTGCTGTAAGTGTTCTGTAAGTGTATGTATGGGTTCATTAACTGGGCCAGGCAGTGAGGAGCTTCTTGGTCCTCTCACAGCTGTTTCCTTCATTCTGCACAGGGAGTTTTTCTTTGCTACTGTTGCCACAGACTTGCTCATGTGGGATCTGGACCCAAAGATTTATAAGTCTTTTTCAGGACATGCTGAACAAGCTTAACGACTCATGTTGTCTTGACTGAGTGTGACTAACACAATCTTAAACTAATACTCTAACTGAAGGAACTACCAGTTTAGAGTGTGTGACCACCTGGCTGAGGTGTGCTTTATTCTGTATTATGAAAGCAGTGTGTGGCGGGGTTTTATGTTTGTGTGGAGTTTTTGTGTTGGAGTTTCTGAGCGCTCTCTGAGTGGTGGTGGTGGTGGTGTTTCTGATGTGTGCTCTTCCCTCCACAGTTGGACATTATGGAACCCAAAGTTCCAGATGACATTTACAAAACACATCTGGAGAACAACAGTAAGGCTGTTCATAATTTTCTTTCTTGTACTCACCACCCTCTCCCTCTCTTTTACATGTCTTGCTTGTTTTTCTTGATAACTTGACACAATCTTCTCTCTCAGGGTTCGGGGGCAGCGGTTCTCAGGTAGACTCTGCTCGTATGAATCTGGCCTCCTCCTTCGTTAACGGCTTTGTCAACGCAGCATTTGGTCAGGACAAACTCCTTACGGAGGACGGCAATAAATGGCTGTATAAGAACAAGGACCACGGTGAGACACCTACACGCAGGGGGGACAAGATGGAGGAGATGTTGATGTTCCTTCATTATTGGCTTCATGGTTTTTCCGTGCCTCCCCGTGTGTGTGTGTGTGTGTGTGCTTGTGTGCGTGTGTGTGCAGGAATGCTGAGCGCAGCGGCGTCTCTGGGCATGATTCTGCTCTGGGACGTAGATGGAGGTCTCACTCAGATCGACAAATACCTCTACTCCTCTGAGGACTACATCAAGGTACAGGCGCCCTGCTGCATGCGTGTTGAAGCTACTGATTCTGTGGTTCTGAGTTTAAATATCAATACAAGTTTCTCTTCCGTTCTCCGTCACCCTCTCTCTGTGCAGTCCGGGGCCCTGTTGGCGTGTGGCATCGTGAACTCTGGCGTGCGTAACGAGTGCGATCCTGCTCTGGCCCTCCTTTCCGACTATGTTCTCCACAACAGCAACGTCATGAGGATAGGCGCCATCTTTGGGTAAAGCTCGTTATTGTTGAGATGTTTCCTGATTGGTTAATGCCGTGTTGGAGTTCTTGTTAAGATTAACCATTGCCCTTTGTGTTGACCTAGGTTGGGTCTGGCTTATGCAGGATCCAACAGGGAGGACGTCTTGTCTCTGCTGCTGCCTGTAATGGGGGACTCCAAGTCCAGTATGGAGGTACATCTGCTTTGACATCTTTTCTTCTTTCCTCTTTTTGGACATGGAAGTCAGAAATATATTGTTTTTTACATTAATAATAAGTAATCAATTAAAGATGTGATCGTTTAACCGGTTAAAGAACCTGCTGTCCTTCCAGCAGTGTTTGTGGAGGCGCGTTACCTTAAGTGCGGTGTGTGTACAGGTGGCAGGTGTAACTGCGCTGGCTTGCGGGATGATCGCGGTGGGCTCCTGTAACGGGGACGTCACCTCCACCGTCCTGCAGACCATCATGGAGAAGAGTGAGCAGGAGCTGAAGGACACGTACGCACGATGGCTCCCGCTGGGGCTGGGACTCAACCACCTCGGTACGGGACCCGCAGGAACGCGCGCACACACCGCAGGAACGCGCGCACACACCGCAGGAACGCGCGCACACACCGCAGGAACGCGCGCACGCCCCGCAGGAACGCGCGCACGCCCCGCAGGAACGCGCGCACGCCCCGCAGGAACGCGCGCACGCCCCGCAGGAACGCGCGCACGCCCCGCAGGAACGCGCGCACGCCCCGCAGGAACGCGCGCACGCCCCGCAGGAACGCGCGCACGCCCCGCAGGAACGCGCGCACACCGCCACACACCCCGCAGGAACGCGCGCACACCGCCACACACCCGCAGGAACGCACACACCCGCAGGAACGCACACACCGCCACACACCCCGCAGGAACGCACACACCGCCACACACCTGCAGGAACACAGACCCCACAGGAACGCACACCGCTTCCGTTCTGACAAACACAGCTCACCTCAGCCAGCTGGTCACGTACTACAGTGTTAGTTCCTTCACGTGGAGTATTAGTTTAAGCTTGTGTTGAGAGATAAACACAGTAGTCTGTGGACTGGTTGAGTATTCATACTAGATGGTGAGTTCCTGGAGTTTATAATTGCTGGTGTTTTATGAAATGTATGTGGACACCTGACCAGTAGAGGGCAGTAGAGAGCCCTGTCCCTGATGTTGGGTGAGAACCTCTGGCTCACAGTCAAGAGTTCTAATTGTCCCAAAGGAGTTCAGTTAGACCTGGTGTTTGCACAGTGGTGCAGTCATGCTTGTTTAAATTCGTCATTCCTCAGACTATTGCCTCCAAGTATATAATAGTCTAAAATGGTTTCCGTGCTGTAGCATTAATATTCAGTTGAACTAAGGGGCCGAACCCTGGAAGCTGACCCGGACCATTATACCTCCTGCACAGAATCATTCCTGTTGGCACCATGTGTCTCGTAGCGTGGGCCAAACCGGGCTTGTCTGGCAGAGTGCTGGGTAGTGATGCGTGGTTCATCCCTGCAGAGAACACGTTTGCACCGCTCCACAGTGCAGTGATGGGGGCTTCACGCCCCTCCGTCCAGAGCCTGTCGTGGAGGAGAGTGGACTCACCACAGGCGGTGTGGAGCGATGCAGCCCAGAACCAATGATCTCGCCACGCTACACGCCTCCGCGCGAGTGGGGCGGGTCTGAGTGTTCTCCTGAGGTCCATTGAAGTCCTGAAGTTCGTTGAAGTTCTATTGAAGTCCAAAGTTGCTGCAGAATAAGCTAAAATGTGAATGGGAGGTCCTAAACTGAAGGTCCTTTTGTGGGGTTTAATCTGTGCATTAGTGTGTGTGGATGTAGAAGGTTTTGGGCTCATCGGTCTCAATGGTTAGACCTACACCAACCAGCAGATGCAAATGTGATATGCTGTCCTGAAGTGTGTGTGTGTGTGTGTGTGTGTGTGTGTGCAGGGAAAGGAGAAGCTATCGAGACCACATTGGCAGCTCTGCAGGTTGTTCCAGAACCCTTCCGCAGCTTTGCAAACACACTCGTGGACATCTGTGCTTATGCAGGTAAGAGTGCGCACACACACACACTCTGCTTGAGGCCCGTACAGGTTCATATGGACAGGACCGTTCTTACATGCACCAATACAGACGTCTGCTCTCCCAGGCTGTTCTCCTCAGAGACCGTGTCTCTCTCTCAGGTTCAGGGAATGTTCTGAAGGTGCAGCAGTTGCTGCATATCTGTAGTGAACACTATGACACAAAGGACAAAGAAGAGGACAAGGACAAGAAGGACAAGAAAGACAAAGAGAAGAAGGACGCTGCAGCAGACATGGGCTCCCACCAGGTGCGTGTGCTGATGTCCCACGGTCCTGAAGGCCACGCCACCTTCACACACCCGCACACCGCCACGCCGGCTTCAGCTGTTGGTCAGCAGAGGATTTTACAATATGTCTGCCCAGTGGAAATGGGCATTTCAGTGATTTGAAAGGTGATTTGGTTTTAGATGAAAATATGTGGAGCTAGGGCTGAACGATTAATTGCATTTGCGATAATTTCGCGATTTTTTAAAACGCGATTGTCTAATCGCACAGGCTGCGATTTAAACTGGTCACGTGACTTGGGAGCGAGCCGAGGACGAACGGAGCAAACCCGAGCAGGAGGCAGGGAGGTGGAGAAGTGAAGTTAACACAGCGCACTTTAACTTGTTGCACAATGGCTTCAGGCTCGACAGAAGCTGACACAACTGAAAGTCTAATACCAAAGAGGGGCAGCACATAAGTTGTGTGAAATTACTTTGGCTTTTAAAAAGATGCTGCTCAACGTCAGGTACCCTGCAAAACATGCCTTGCTACTGTTGCTACGACGCGAGGTAACACTACAAACCTTCAGCATTAAAAAAACACCACAAAGCCTCGTATGATATTTGTAAGGCAAAAATGCCAACGACCAGTGCTGCATCTTCAAATACGCCAAAGTGTTTCTCTGCGCTTATACAGCTTTAGTATGCGGTGAGCAGCGAAATACCGTAAAATCACGCATATAGGCGCAATAAGATTTAAAGCGCGGATAGCTTGACCGCGGTCCAGCAGACAGGGTTCACTGACCGAACCGTTTGAAAGTGTAACTCCTTATGGATGTAATTCGAAGCGGCACGCTGAAATAACTCTGGCAGTAACGAAGTTCATAGTGAAAGACATGATGCCCGTTAATATAGTGAACAAGCCCGGCTTCATGGCTTTGTTAAACACACTGGATATGCGCTACCAAACGCCCTCACGCACATATTTTACATATTTTAGCCAAGTTGCTATACCTGCAGGGCTGCCAACTCTCACGCATTGAGCGTCTTAGACTAAAAAATTAGTAGTTCGCTCTGGCGCCAACCACAGGCGATCGATCGATCACGATATAATAATAATACTTACATTTAGTCCATTTTACACCCAGTGGCGGACTTAGCAATTTGGAGGCTCAAGGCGAATTTAGCTAGGGGGCCCATCAACATTAATATGCGAGAAATAAGTTCAGGTTCACACTACAAGATTTTAGGCTGGTTTTTCAGTCGCCGACAGAAACTGTGGTCGGACGCAAATCGGGGATCATTCAGCAGTTCACACTACACGACTGAGCGAGCACCGAAAGACGCTCGCCGAGTGGTCGCCAACTCATCGCAGACGACCGGCAGATATCTAGCATGTTTAATATCTAGCATGTTTAATATCTAGCCCAACAAGATATATGTTGTGAGTCAACAGCAGCGTCTAACTTCATACAACTTTACTACAAGACTGTGTTTAAGTTATTGTGACAGCACTGGAGAAATAGTGCGATTGACTATATCTATGTTGAGACTATGGAGTGGTTAAACGGTAAAAAAAATAATAATAACGAAAATGTGGAGTACATGTACGTTGTTTTTATTTTCTTCACCGATCAGTCATGTAGTGTGAAAGCCACAACTGAAAGACTCGCGATTACAGCACAACCAGTTGTGTAGTGCGAACGGCACAAAAACCTGACGACTGAAAAGTCGTGTAGTGTGAACCTGGCTTTAGCTAGACAAGGGGGCCCTACAGTGGGAGGGGCCCAAGGCAATTGCCTAGCAACGCCTCTATGCAAAGACCGCCTCTGTTTACACCCCCCCCCCGAAACAGAGTTTCCTGAAGTGGAACAATGGGGAAAAATCGCGATTTTAAATCGCAATCGCAATTTATAGATAAAAAATTGCAATTAGATTATTTTCCAAAATCGTTCAGCCCTATGTGGAGCTCAGCACAAAACGTGGGTTGAGTCACGTTCTAGACCCCCGACAGGACTCTCACATTGGGGGCTAGAAAGGGAAACCAAATGTGAACGGCTTGTTTAATCTCGTGTTATATAACATATCTTGTGAGTTGGTATGCCCTGAAGATACCCTAATACATCTGCATAAGCTCTGCAAAGGTGAATTGTTCATATCATCTCCTCTTTTGTACTTAATAACCATTGATAAAAATGATCAGCATTCTCCCTAACTGTAGTGCTGTCCTTGAAGAAAAAAACACCCAGAATTATTTTTGGACTCAAGCCCCAAGTTCTAGCATCGCCCCTGGATCCAGTGTATTTCGTTTGGTTTGCTTGACCTTTCTTGCTCTGTGGCGCCTCCTTACAGGGAGTGGCAGTGCTTGGTATTGCACTCATCGCTATGGGAGAGGAGATCGGATCTGAGATGGCACTACGCACCTTTGGCCACCTGGTTAGTCAACAACTAAACTAAATCTACACACTTCACTGCCTTTCGTTTGAACACGCCCCTTATCTGCGTTCGTTTGAACACGCCCCTTATCTGCGTTCGTTTGAACACGCCCCTTATCTGCGTTCGTTTGAATACAGCCTTTACCTTTTTTTCTTTCCAACTCTTCTAATATTCTCTCTGTTTTCTCTCTGCTCCCTGTTCTATTTTTCTTCTAATGCTTTCATTATTTCTTGCGCTCCCTTAATGTTCTTTAATTGATCCTTTGACAGTGTTGTTTCTTCTATGTACTCTCCTAACTCTCTCATCATCTCTCCCCACCTCCTGCTCCACCCTCCCTCCACCTCCCAGCTGCGGTACGGCGAGCCCACCTTGCGCAGGGCGGTCCCGTTAGCTTTAGCACTCATCTCCGTCTCCAACCCGAGGCTTAACATCTTGGACACGCTGAGTAAGTTCTCCCACGACGCCGACCCAGAGGTCTCCCACAACTCCATCTTCGCCATGGGCATGGTGGGCAGCGGTGAGTCAATGGTGCATACGCTGTGTGTGAGAGCGTGTGTGTGAGCGTGTGGCCCAAATAAGATGGCCCAAATGT
The DNA here is from genome assembly GCF_052324685.1 of Brachyhypopomus gauderio. NCBI lineage: Eukaryota > Metazoa > Chordata > Actinopteri > Gymnotiformes > Hypopomidae > Brachyhypopomus > Brachyhypopomus gauderio. The sequence continues at coordinate 13,476,378 of NC_135226.1, forward strand.
TTCTCCACAAGACTCCCATGTTCCTATTGATGCAAGAAGTAGGTCTGACGATATTTAGAGGGAGCTACCAGTTGCAACTTAGATTCAACTACCCGGAAATCGGCAGAAACGGTGTCAAATACTGTCTTTGAAGCAATATCACTTTAACCAGCTGTCCTATTCTTACAGCAAATAATTAGAGGCAGTTGTTAGTCAGTTTAACCTCAGCCTGAACACTGTGACAGTTATTCCATGCACTCTATGCAGTTGACATGTGTTGTCTTCAGCCCACAGGGCAACTGGCTTGGCAATAAATGCCTGAGCTTTTTCCTGACCGTCTGTGTTTTAGAGGTCAAACGGCTTCAAAGACCTGCTGGTCACATGTTCTTCATGAGGAGTGGGTGCAGGTCTTGTCCAAACACCTGCAGATTTTTGGATTCGGTGGATTAGAGAAGTTACTGACCATTGCTGTCTTTGTTTCGTCACGCACATGATCGACAGATAGTGAAATGTCCCAGGTGGTGTGAGCGTTTCTCCTGCAGCTACTCTGGTGGTGGAGACTGGAATCAAAGCAGTAGACCAAAGTCTTGTCCAGGTCCCATAATGTGTGCTTGGCATTCCCAACACTCAAACTTGGGGTGAGCGCAGGGTCAATGACATCGCAGTTGATTCTTGGGGCCAATCCATAAATAACAGTGCAAAAATATGGGATGGGTAAACAATTAAAGTTTTTAAATACAGTACACCATCAATGATGACATCAGAACAGCTCGTAGTTCATTGCCAAGTGAAAACCTGATTGGTGTTGTGTAAATAAGCATTAAGCTATTTGAACTGGTTGTAGTTGGGGCAGTAGGTGTTGAAGCGTGGATATTTGATTGATTTTACAGGACACACAACAGATTAAATTTGTATATTATATAGAACTCATTAATAGTCGCAACAAACAGATAATAAAAGCGTTATTACCCGGTATATATGTGCAGAGTCTTATATAATATACTAATTTAATCTGTTGTGTGTCCTGTAAAATCAATCAGACAAATATCCACAGGTTGGATTAAGCAAGTTGAAGAAAAGCAGCAGTGTATATGGTCTGTACCATACCATACTGCTATATTACAGCACACACCATACCATACTGCTATATTACAGCACACACCATACCATACTGCTATATTACAGCACACACCGTACCATACTGCTATATTACAGCACACACCGTACCATACTGCTATATTACAGCACACACCGTACCATACTGCTATATTACAGCACACACCATACCGTACTGCTATATTACAGCACACACCATACCGTACTGCTATATTACAGCACACACCATACCGTACTGCTATATTACAGCACACACCATACCGTACTGCTATATTACAGCACACACCATACCGTACTGCTATATTACAGCACACACCATACCGTACTGCTATATTACAGCACACACCATACCGTACTGCTATATTACAGCACACACCATACCATACTGCTATATTACAGCACATACCATACCATACTGCTACATTACAGCACATACCATACTGCTATATTACAGCACACACCATACCATACTGCTACATTACAGCACACACCATACCATACTGCTATATTACAGATGATAACTGTGAATTCACCAGTGCCCAGTAAGCCAGTAATAAGTGGCTTCTGGTAGCAACCTCTACATATGCACCGATATGTAAAACATCTTGTACACACAATCTAATTGAACGAGGGCAGCCCTGTGGAAAGCCTCAATGTTTTTTTTTATTTTTGGCCTGTGTGTTTGTGTGCCAGCACGTGCAGTTTTGTATGTATGAGTAATGGTGTGTGTCAGAGTAGAAGCTCTTCTTCACCATTACCTAGTTACACACATCTCTCCCTACACTGGCAGGATTTGATACAACTATAAGTTGCTAAAGTGTTTGGTCAGAAGTCCTTGCTGTGTGTCGGTGTTTGGGTACAGCAGTGTTGGTGTAGAGTGGAAAGATCATGTTTCCAGTGCATCACTCCTTTGTGACTGATGTGTGCGCCGACTTTTCCTGACACACAGGGCAGCGACACACCGAGTCTCTGCGTCCTGTGAGCATTGGGGTAACTGTGCATTTCCTGTTTCCAGGTACCAATAATGCGCGTCTGGCGGCCATGCTCCGACAGCTGGCCCAGTATCACGCCAAGGATCCCAACAACCTGTTCATGGTGCGGCTCGCACAGGTGAGGAGTGTGTGTGCGCTCGCGCGCGCGTGTGTGTGTATATACACGGGTATGTCGAGCACAAGTCCTTCATCAGTTATGCAGTCCTCCTTCTGAAGGTGTAGGAGGTGAACTGCATGGTTCACCATGGTCACCATATGCCTGTGTGTGTGTGTGTGTGTGTGTGTGTGTGTGTGTGTGTGTGTGTGTGTGTGTGCGTGTGCGTGTGCGTGTGTACACTCCTCCAGGGTCTGACTCACCTGGGTAAGGGGACCCTGACTCTGTGTCCGTACCACAGTGACAGGCAGCTGATGAGTCAGGTGGCGGTGGCTGGCCTCCTCACCGTCCTCGTGTCCTTCCTTGACGTCAAGAACAGTAAGAGCTTCCCCTCCACCTGCTGGCTCAGACACTGGGCTCTGGGCTTTCATAGCAACAGCACAAAAGCACTAGTGAGAAATAGCATAAAGCATATAAAAGAAGTAGTAATAATAATAATAGAATTTTGTTTCTAAGCCCGTTTCGATCCAAGATCTCCGTCCTAAAGCTTTAAGAAAGCAACAAGAACGATGATGGAAAGTGCACCACAAAATTAGAATCCAGCCCAGTTAAAAGACAAAAAAACACTGTGAATGAATAATTATGAATGAAAATATGCAGCCATGGAGCTGCAGTAACCGCGTCACTGAGATGGGGCACTGAAAGAGAAGAACCTTCATTCACACACTGACTCATACAACAGCAGAGATCATGGGAAATGTCAGTGACAGTCACCCCCTCTTCTGTCATCCTCCTCCTCCTCCTGTAGTAATCTTGGGGAAGTCTCACTACGTGCTCTATGGCCTGGTAGCAGCCATGCAGCCGCGCATGCTCGTCACCTTCGACGAAGAGCTCCGCCCTCTGCCCGTGTCTGTCCGGGTCGGCCAGGTACGTGTGTGACTCAGAACATTGTAGCGTTGGCTCATGTTAGGATCCAGAAAAGGAATGTGTCAGTGACCCTTGTGCTGATGTAAACTAATGTAAATAAACAATAAATATGCAAATCAGTTTCAATACCAGTGTGCCAAATGCACACTGTAAACAAATGTTTTATATATATTTTTAGTTTTTTTTTAGTCCGTTATCTGTAACTCTGTCTTAACTTTCTTCTACCTCATTTAAGTATAATCATCATTTGTGCTATGGTCACTTAACATTCAAACAACAATTGACTGATGGAAGTCCCAGTGAATATTGGTGTGTGTGTGTGTGTGTGTGTGTGTCTCCGTAGGCCGTGGACGTAGTAGGGCAGGCAGGCAAGCCCAAAGCCATCACGGGCTTTCAGACACACACCACCCCGGTGCTGCTGGCACACGGGGAGAGGGCGGAGCTAGCCACGGAGGAGTATCTCCCGGTCACGCCCATCTTGGAGGGCTTCGTCATCCTGCGCAAGAACCCCAACTATGACGCCTAGACACACGTGCGCAGTGCTGCGTGTTCCCTTCTACTCATCCTGGGACCTGTATTACTCATCAGATATCTAGGGAGACTTGTTCTCCTCCTCGCTCCCTACCTCCCTCTCCCTCTCTCTCCATCTCTCTCTCTCCCTGTCTCTCCATCTCTCTCCCTGTCTCTCCATCTCTCCCTCTCTCTCCATCCCTTTCTCCCCCCCTCTCTCTCTCTGTTTCTGTTTTGTACGTAGGGCTTGAAGCATATTTGCTTAAGCCCGTCTGATTATTTCATTTTGTTGGTTTTGTTATATTGTTCTGTAAAATGTTGAGATATAAAAAAGAATAAATGACAGAAAATGTGGTCAGTTTGATTGTTTTAACTTCATTATGATGGGTTCACCTTATTGCATTGTGGACACTTGACGTCCAACAATCTGTGATACTCCCGTTCTAAAGCCACAGGTATGAATACCAAGTTGCCAACCCTCTACGGTTGTAATAGCACCCTGCAAAATGTCTGAGCGAGTTTGTGGGAGTCTGTGAGGTCAGGCATCGATTTTTGACACGTCTTGGATCATAATCAACATTCTAGTTCATCCTAAAGGTGTTCAGTAGGTCAGAGGTCAAGGCTGTGTTCAGGAATCCTCCACGCCTCATCTCTACAGATCATGCTTCCTGCACACAGTCATGCTGGAACAGAAAAGGGCTTTCCCCATAGTATTGCTAGAACTGTAAGTTGTAGTATTAACATTGCCTTTCATGAAAGGGCCAAGCCTGAAAACCCCCCAGCCCATTATTCCTCCTCCACAGTAAACTTTCAGGTTCAGATTCGTCACTCCAGAGAATACGTTTCCACTGTGTTTTAGACCACTACAGCTGATGCCTGTCATTGTGCAGCGTGATCTCAGACTTGTGCTGTAGCTTGGCCATGGAAGCACGTTTCTGGGAGCTCCTGACGTACAGCCCTGTGCTCACGTTGCTTCCAGAGGCACTTAGGAGCCAGCGGAGTATAAGCAATATTTATGTACTACTCACTCCAGCATGCTGCGGTTCCGCTCTGAGTTTTGCATGGTATTTCATGGCTAAGCTGCTGTTGTCAGTAGATGCTTCCATTAAAAAAGCAATTGCAGTTGACTGGAGCAAATCCAGCGGGACAGAATTTAATTAACCTGAACAGAACTTTGGCCATGTAGTGGCCATAAGGAGAAGAGAGATTTCAGGCAGATTCTACCCACTTTGGTGTGGCATTTAGCTGACACTCCTGTCCCGAGTGACTTACAAAGTGATTTGTTATCTTTCCATAGACTGCATCCTGGTCAGTGCGATAGGTTAGAGTCCAAGATACAGTTAAACCAAGACACTGACAGATAGAAAAGTTATTGCTGACTTAGAAGGAATTAGAAGATCTGCATGTCAGTGCAATACCAAATAAAAAGCACTAAGAGGGTTCAACAAAATGATGGAATGGTGTTCATTTAAATGGTGTCATTTATGGTGGTCATCTAAAAGCCTGCACAAATATGTCAGACTTCAGTCTGCGATTGTAAACAGCAAGGGACTCTGCTGTTGAGGAAGTGTGTGGAAGTTCATTCCACCATAAGGGGACCAGGATAAAGGAAGGTTGTAATGCTTATCTTTTTTGAGACTTGAAGGATGATGTTTCAAACCATTCTTGAAGTTCAAGTGTTAATGCCACAGATTGGGCTTTGACCACTGCCACCTTATAGGGAAAAACCGGTCCATTATTAACTATAGATGAGCATCAGGGTGTCCAGTCTGATGCAAGCAGCAAGAGAAGGGAATACAGCAGTGGAGTGACATGAGTGAACTTCGGACAACTGGAGATCAGTCATGCTGTTGTGCTAGATCACCCCCATGGCCTATAGAGGAAGACCAGCAAGTAGTAAGTTGCAGTAGTCAAGCAGCAGATGACACCAGACTCAACGAGCAACTGCATTGCTTATTGAGAGAGAAAGTTCAGATATTTTTGAAAGGGGAAACCTGCATTACTGGGTCAGTCAATGTTACAGCAAGGCTGCATGCAGCTTCATAGCGAGAGTGACCAGGTAGTAGAAGGTTCCTCATGGTGAGGATCGGGAGTTCCCAAGTTATACATAAACTTGATCTTGCTGGGGTTGAGCTTAAGATGGTGAGCCATCATCCCTGAAGTAATGTCAGCTAGACTTGTAGAGATACGACTGGAAAACCGAGTGCAGCGAGGTGTGAAGGTTTAATCGTGTCGTCAGCATAGCGGCGGTGGAAGAAACCTTGAGTAGATGTTACATCACCAAGCACTGGATCCTGAGGCACAGGACTGGCGAGTCTGCATGAAGTGGATGAGTATCCTCTTCGTGTGGCCTGATGGGACTGAGATCTGGGATCATTTCCATCAGGTGATTCTGAACTTGGAGAGAATGGACAAGTGGAGGTTGTGGTTTACTGTGACAAAAGCTGCAGAAAGATCCATAAGAATGAGTACAGATGAGGTTAGTTTGGTTGCTCTGGCAACATGAAGCTGGGAGTGATGGTAGTGGTAGTGGTGAATGGAAACAAATCTCTCAAAACAGAGGAAAGGAATCCAGAGGGCAGGTGGTTGTGCTGCTGGTTGTCAGGACTTGAAGGATCTTTTCTGTGGAGAGAGGAGAAAAACATGTCAGAGAGGCTCATGTAGGAGTTTGGAATACCGGTGGGAGGAGTGTGAACAGAGGGAAAGGACAGGACAGTTCTTACAACCTTGTTCCTCAGAAAGGTGATGAAATCCTCCAAGGCAAGAGAGCAGTGAAGAAGAAGAGGGTTGAGGAAGAGGAGAAAATAGTGATGAACTATTTCCTTCCTGATGTTAAGATTAAAAGTTCAATAGGATTGATTGATCAATTATTAGTCAACATACAGTAATTTAAACATCATAGTAACAAAACATATTTTACTGATAAACCATGTTTCAGAGGCAAAATTGACCTTAATCACCAAGTTTTCACCTATCCTTGAAAACACATCCTCAACTCAGATTAAATCCATATAAATGGTGATTCATCAACATCTTATTATGGTGCAAAGGTTTTGTGTGGTCTTACTTCCAACAGTCAACAGTCAACAGCTCCATCTCAACCTTTCACACAGCTGCAAAACACAATATCAACGTTCTGCTCTAGTGGAGCCACAAGGCAGAAATGTCATAACCAGGAAAGGCACAGGCGCACACACACACACACACACACACACACACACACACACGCACACACACACACACACACACACACACGCACACACACACACACACGCACACACACACACACACACACACACACACACACGCGCACACACACACACACACACACACACACGCACACATGCACGCACGCACGCACGCACGCACGCACGCACGCACACGCACACACACACACACACACACACACACACACACACACACACACACACACACACACACAGGGCTGTGGTGCACACGTGCCCAGAGCGGTGGGCAGCCCTAGCCCGGCACCCGGGGAGCATAACCCTAACCCTAGCCTTGCTCAAGGGCACCTCAGTCATGGGAGTCGAACCCACAGCCCTCTGGTCACAGTGCTTTATCACATACTACTACCACTACTATTACTACTAATCTACTACTTCTACTACTACGATTACTAATAATAATAATAATGTTATTATTAGTATTATCGTATATTTATATTATATACACACATATATATAACAACAACAATAATAATAATAATAATAATAATAATAATAATAATAATAATTTACTAGATTCAATTTCCAACCTAAAAGGTACATATTTTGATGAAAATGTCCATTTTGTGTCTTGAAGTAAAAATTATAGAATGCCTTTCAACAGTACAAATGTTAAACAGACTTGCACTTATTTACACACCTTCGCAATTCCTATGCAAAACATTTAATCGGAAGCGTTTCGTCACGCTCTTTTCCCGGTCACGTGACAGGGAATTCCTATTGTCATCATGCCGGAAATCGTCCTGCAGGCTTCCGGAAGGATTCCGTCCGGTCCTACGGACTGAAGGAGAAAGGTAACGCCATAGGTCCTCTGCTCGTTCCTATTTGGAAAAAACACCCGTTAGAAACGCAACACGGCGCTTTTCTGCGTGTTTTGGTGCTGTTGAAAGACTCTTCCTGTCGGAGGAGCTCCCGCGGGGCCACGGTGTGTGTGTTTTAGTGTGTGAACTCGCACGTCTCCCTCTTGTTTTGCTGCGTTTCGCGGGGATCGTTCACTCTTCCTCCCCAAACGACCTCGACACCGACACTCTCATGTCGGATCTTGAGAATACGCGCTCGGGTCTGTAACACACACGCACACGCACACACACACGCACACACACACGCACACGCACACACACAAAAAAGGGGGCAGCCATCTCTGGAAGGACCCCCTCTGTCCCCGGCGGAGCTGCTCCACCACCAAACTTCACTTCTTTCTGGTGAGTGACCATTAAACTTCGCAGAACCACCGAACCAGCCGCTGTCCGTATTCGTGGAGCCGACGGTAATATTTAGACAAAACTATCCAGCTGTCATTTGCCAAATTAGGGTATGGCGAACGTGTCACTGGTGTAGGGCTTAGTAGTGAGTAAGCAATAATACAACCTGGTGCTGCACAGCTCGACAAGCGCCGGTAGATCACCCGCGATTATTCGCAGATTGTTCGATTATTCCCTAGACCCGGTGAAATGAGATTAAAACACATCGTCGTGGTTAGATTTGTGTCAGCGTGCTGATCGGTGGGACGGAGGTCCGAGTGACCAACCCTGCATGAACTTCGCCGGTCAGTCAGTCTCAGGTTGTGCAGTTGTAGCTCCACTGGATGAATGATCCTCCTGACCAAACGTGTGGGACATATCTGAGGAACATCTGAGGGTTTTATCGGGATGCAGGGTCTGCCTAGCAGCCCAGGCCAGTGTCGCGGCGGGGATGACACAAATAATAATGGTTTGCTAAGCCCACTAAACCAGAGAGGCGACGTTGTCCGGAATCAAAATGTGCTTTAATGTGCGACCAACATCTCGACGTGTGAGCAGGAGCTGGACCACAGCCGGTGTCACACGTCTACACTCATCCAGCCCACTACGCCCATGACACCGGGACCGTGTCGGGTGTTTTAGGTCTGCACGGGCGGCCCTGTTAACTCCGTGTGGTGTTATTTGTGACCCGGTCCAGTCGGACGGTTATGTGGGGGTGTTCGGGGGACTCGGTGGGGGCGGTTCTGTCGGTTCTTCTCGGTGATTAGTGACCGTGTCGGACGGGAGTGTCCACGTTTACACACTCCCAGCGCTGCCCCGAGTTCTCGTGCCCGTGCCCGGTCCACATGTGAGCCGGTTCGGCTCTGTGGACGCCGGTGTTACTGGTGTTACTGGGCTGACACGTCAACCGCACTGGAACTCAAGCCCCCGCCCGTGGAATAAACGGGCTAGCACGCTAAGCTAGCTTGACATGGCCGTCCGTTAAAGTCCCGTGGTCGCTGCCGGTTAACGGTCTTCCTCACGGGACCGTAGTTGGGCCTTTTTTTTTTTAACTGGTGTTTGTGGGTTTTTTTTTGTTGTTAAACACGGCGGGTTTTGTTCTGGGCTCCTGACGGTACGGACCGTTGAGGGAAGCGCCGGCGTAGAGCGCGCGCCGAAGCCCAGACCCGCTCACGTGCTCGCTCGGCGCTCGCGACGGAGACGCGGCGCGACCAAACATGGCGACTCGCCGCGCTCGCGCACCCGCGCGCACATCTCGCGGTACTGCACCGCGAATATAGACGCTGCACCCGTGGACGGGGACGTGTACAGCAGTGTCTGCACTGTCTCTCTGGTGTTTTTCTTTTGTAAGATGTGCAGCGGTGGTCATTAAGGACATTTAGACTGGCCAGCTGGTTTATCGTGATGGAGGGCCACTTGGATCAGACTGATCCTCCATATGCGTGGACCACGGACGTAATTGGGGGGGGGGGGGGGGGGGGGGGGCTTTTTTCAAAAGCCGGTTTTGGTCCCCCCCAGTTTTTACGGTTAAAACCAAATATTTAAATAGCGACGAATCCATGTCCCCCCCCCCCCCCCCCCCATGGCGTGGACACACTTTTGGGGAGTGAATAAAGTGTCCCTTTGTGACTCATTGATGCAACACTCATAATTCACAATGTGCAACACTCACAATGTCCAAAGTACTATCTGAGCATATAATGGGAGAGAGATGGTCATTTTATTTATTTTAAATTGTTGCAGCTGGCGAAATGACCTTTTGTTCCTGTCGTTTCAATAGTATCCCTAAGCTGAGACTGTAGACTGTGTGAGGTCAGTGTTTTTGTCCAGTGTCTGCCCGCCCAGAGGAGTACAGGAACATGTTTGTATGTGAATGCCTGCACCAGTACCCCCCCCCCCCCTTTGCTGACCCCCCATGACTCTCTGAACTGCCACCCAGTCAAAGTTCATTTAAATAGACTTATCTGTTAGCAAAATAGACCAAACCTCACTTGATCTATTTTGCTGGAATCGTCTGCATGTGTGCGTGCGTGTTTGCAGTTGTTGGGTTTTGTTAGTCATTGTCGCATGGTCGATACACAACTGAGCACCGTCTCAAATTGCAGACAAGGTCTCAGATGCACTTTATTTATTTTTTTTGACCTGAAAAAGGGCACAGATGGGATTACAGCTGTATGTTTGAAACTTGCATGTGTCTGTATGTGTGTTTCTGTCTGTCAGTGCTAGATGTGTGTTTGGGGGGGGGGGGGGGGTGCTCTTGGGTATATTTGGAGATTATGCAACACGCCCCATCCCCCAAGTGTGCAGAGGGATCGTTTGGGAGCTGAACCCACCTACCCCCAGGCCGTAAAACATTGCTGCCTTGTGTTTACTGGATGCTTTCTTTGATCACTTAATGGTTGTATTAGCCACCACTCTGAATATCAGCAATACTGTAGTGACTCTACAGGAGACACTGAAACTGAACACTGAAACTTGAAGCGTGGATGTGTTAACAGTTTCCTTGATTATGCTGTGTACAGATTATGAATCATTTCAGTTCCTGGTTGAATGACATTTGCTTTTGGAAATGGCAGGTTTGTTTTCATTAGAATCTCTTCTAGAATATACGCTCTTTACCAGAATAAATTACAAATGCAATAATGTTTACTAGACGTATTTTAGACCTTAATATGGAACATGCTGATCACTTTAATTAATTGTGAAATGTTATATTATTGTTATAGGCTATTATTGTTCTTAACATTGTAATTGGATACTTGTAAGGAAACACCAAAGGACACTGAAGACCTGTACACTGGAGTTGAGGCCAGCTCAAGGTGTTTGAGATCACTGTAGTGTGCAGGTTTTACATGTGTTGATTCCACTGGTTTCATGACTCACTCGGTCCTGCACAGGAAAACGTTTCACTCCTTTAGTCACTAATGTCTGTAACTCGTTCCTTCGTAGTTATTTCAATCGAAATTAAGTAGAACTAAAGCAAAATTTGGTATTCGTGTCGGACTGGTTAGGCCTACATGTCGAACTGGTTAGGCCTACATGTCGGACTGGTTAGGCCTACGTGTCGGGCTGGTTAGGCCTACGTGTCGGACTGGTTAGGCCTACGTGTCGGACTGGTTAGGCCTACGTGTCGGGCTGGTTAGGCCTACGTGTCGGACTGGTTAGGCCTACGTGTCGGACTGGTTAGGCCTACGTGTCGGGCTGGTTAGGCCTACGTGTCGGACTGGTTAGGCCTACGTGTCGGACTGGTTAGGCCTACGTGTCGGACTGGTTAGGCCTACATGTCGGACTGGTTAGGCCTACATGTCGGACTGGTTAGGCCTACATGTCGGACTGGTTAGGCCTACATGTCGGACTGGTTAGGCCTACATGTCGGACTGGTTAGGCCTACATGTCGGACTGGTTAGGCCTACATGTCGGACTGGTTAGGCCTACATGTCGGACTGGTTAGGCCTACATGTCGGACTGGTTAGGCCTACATGTCGGACTGGTTAGGCCTACATGTCGGACTGGTTAGGCCTACATGTCGGGCTGGTTAGGCCTACATGTCGGGCTGGTTAGGCCTACATGTCGGGCTGGTTAGGCCTACATGTCGGATCAGCCATTGCTCTCACAGAACACACAATGGAACCATTTAAGTTTGTTAGAATTGCACACTTCAATATTGTGACCATTTTGCACTATTATAGTCAAGAATGCCATGCACCTCAACCTGAAATGACTGCTAACTGCACAGCAGTACTGATGCATGTGTGGACGTTCAGGGACCCCACACTGTTTTCCCAACACTAACCCTCTGACCAGGCTTTGACCACGCAGACCGGTTGGTACTAGATTGATGTTGGTGTTAAGTTCTTCCTTCCTAACCAGGGTTAGTCCAAGTCACTCAGGCTCTTGTGAGATGCCACTGACCGCTGGTTTAAACTGTGATGAGTCAGAAATGCCTTCTTAGTGATGTCCAGTGCTCATGGATCACTGTGCTTGTATCCGTCATCAGCTCCCAGCACACCTGAAGCAGACGGTGGAAATCCAACAGCTCTTGATTACGTAGCTTTGTTTTTTTTTGGTTTGTTAATTGGTCTTGCAATACTGGTTTCTGTAATATTGACTTTGCCAAAGTTTTAACATGCAAGCCAGCCCTCTAAGGAATCCCAAAGTCGATGTCCTGGTAATATCCCAATGGATTGCTCCCTATGAGTATGTTATGGGAGTTTGGATGAATTATGGTATTATCATGATCCAACTACAAAAAAGTGGCACAAAACCGATAAGAAAAAGAAATCAGGCTAGTAATGCCACATCGTCACTCATGAAGGTGTTTGTTATAGGCTGAAGTTGCAGTAGCAGGGTAATCCACACTTCTGTCCATGCTGTATCTGTAACATAGACTCGGCCCATATGATGGCAGTGACGACCCTGACCTGCTGCCATGGTTACCTACTGATCTGCCTCCTCAAGCTTCAGTTTGCTGCACAATGTACCAACTCACTGCCACTCCCTCAGACCCTGATGACTCACTGTGACTGGCACTCTCTCTCTCTCTCTCTCTCTCTCTTGCCTCTTTTCCTTCTTCCTACTTCCTGGTTGTGACTCATGCTTTCTCCACGTCGTCCCCTATTGGTCATGATTCATACAGGAACCCCCCCCCCCCCCCCCCACCCACACACACACACACACACACACACACACACACACACACAGTGTATGGTGCTTCCCTATAGCTGCTAATGTAACAGACAGTACCATGTCTGTCTCATGTCCGTGAACTCTTGAGGTTTTGGTCATCTCTGGAGCTTTAACATGATTTTTGAGTTGTGAATGCACGTGGCCGCTCTAATTGGCCGCTCTAATTGGCCACTATCATGAATGCAGGATGTGATGAACCTTCTCTCGCTTGCAAGGTCGCGATTTGTCCCCGTCTGCCAAGCCCAGAATCCGAATAGGAGACTAAAGCCCAGATGGGCTGAGCGATATATCGACTGGTACTCGATACTGAGCGATATATCGACTGGTACTCGATATTGTGAAATTGGCCTTTGCAATGTTGATATTTCATCAACAGCTTTGCCAGGGTATTTTGTGAGTGAGCATTGAAGAATCGCAATATTTACATAATTCAAGGGTGGTTCTTGTTTTTTGTTATCTCATCAAACTGAAGCTGGTCAGCGTTTTACTTATGACACAAAGGGATCAGTAATGCTCTTTTAGAATATTTAAAGTTACACTACAATTGCAAAATGTAGCATTATGAATCATAATTTATCCATACCATGCAGTCCCTCATCTTATTCTAGCTTATTCCATAACTGCACGGACTCATGCAGGTCATGTCAGTTCAAATGCCATTTCAGATTTACTTCTGTAATGCTTTTACGCCAGTTGTCGTCACAAGGCAACTGTACAGACGCCTGGTCAAAGCCCCCAGCGAGAGCCCAAGTTGACAGTAGTAAGAAAAAGCTCAGCAGGAACAAAATGAGCAATAAAGAATAAAATATTAATTAAGCCTTCATTAAATACAATGTAAACATCATCTGTGAGCTCATGTGTCACACAAGAGTGGGTAGCGCTGAGCTTGTTAATCCTCTCTGATGTCACGTGAGTCAGAGCAGGAACAGACATGGTGATTGGCTGCATGTGCCTCGGAGGAAACACATGACAGCAATCGTCCTCCGTGATTGGACGCTGTCATGTGACAGCTTACCTGGGATGGGGGTTGGGTTTGGGGTGTGGGTTGAGAACTGTTGCCTGTTATTCAGCCTAGCAGATTCCTGTCAGCTTACAGCCTTCCTGATGTCCAGGGAACCATGGCGGCTAGTTCAGGTCTAGGCAGTTACCTGTGCTAAATATGTACAAAGTAGGGCTGCACGATGAATCGTATTTTTATCGTTATCGCGATGTGAAGTTTCACGATAAACACATCGAAAGAGCCACGATAACTCCTTGAATAACAGCAAACTCAAATTGCATTATCCTCGTCCAGCAATAGAGGGAGCTATTCGCGCTGCAGACTATGATCACGTGACGTAAGTAGGCAAGAGGCAGAGTGAGGTGAACACGCTCATCAGACACGCGATTTGGTTTAAGCCTGGTTTACACTTGACGCAGCGCGAGGGTCCGCAAGGTGAAAATAACGTAATCACGGTGGCTTCGCCCGTGCGCGAAGGTCTCGCGCGCTGTCGATTCGCGAGGTCGTGCACCTCTCGAATTTTGTAAGTTCGCGCGCGCCGCGTCTCAGCGCAATGAGAACAGTCATGTTTGCCGGGTTCATACACCTATACAAAGTGGAATTAAAGCACTTGTACGTCACTTTCAAGGTCCATTTCAATAATTTCCAGCTCGTTAAACTTAATTGAGTTAAATATTTATACATATACTCTAAATGATTCGAAATAATTCGCTTTTTTATCACATTATTTAATGGTTGTTTATTTTCAAAACGCCCAATCTTAACGTCTTCATGTTCTTTCATGTTTCGTCCTGGAATTACAAGAGGCTCGTATTTGTTAATGTAATTACAAGAGAACTGTTCAGTCAGACAGATATTTGTTGTGAAACGAAGTAGTTACAATTTCAAGTACTTTAGCCTAAATTCCAGCAAATTGATAAAAAAAAAATGATACACAAAGCAACATTAAAATTGGTCAGGTAAATGTTCATTCCCCTGTATTTGAGGGGTGTTTTTTCTATACTACTAGGCCTACATATCGTTTCGGACCACACTGCAAAGAATGTGACACGGCAAGATTAAACGCTTCCGTCGTTACGCGAGGTGTGCGGAGTCGCGCTACGGTCACTCGTGAAAGTATAAACCTAGATTGAATCTATTGTTGAATAAACCTGCAAAATATTTGGAATTATTCTGGATTCATTACACAGTAAAAAAAAAAAAAACTAATTAACGTGCTGCTGTTCAGAGAGACACTACATCTCTGTATTTTAATCTTAATTTATCGTGGTTCACATCGATATCGGGATATCCAACAATGTTATCGCACATCGTAATTCTAGTCCATATCGTGCACCCCTAGTACAAAGGTTTTCACATTCAGTGATGAAGCAGCTGTTTGGATGTCTTATCACACAAACATGCACCGTTCTCAGTGTTCAAAAGTGAGATTATGCTGTTTGTGCCATTTTTCTGACCTTTACCCCCTCCGCACATCTGACAGGCTGACGGACCGACAGCCGCAGTAAGACAACAAAGTCCTTCCAAAGTGTCCAACACGCTTAACAACAGTGAGTGGCGTACGTGCGTGCGTGTGTGTGCGTGCGTGCGTGTGTGTGCGTGCGTGCGTGCGTGCGTGCGTGCGCGTGCGTGCGTGTGCGTGTGCGTGCGTGTGTGTGCGTGCGTGTGCGTGTGTGTGCGTGTGCGTGTGTGTGTGCGTGTGTGTGCGTGTGTGTGCGTGTGTGTGCGTGTGTGTGTGCGTGTGTGTGCGTGTGTGTGTGTGTGTGTGTGTGTGTGTTTGGGCTTGTTATTGTTCAAATTTGCATTTTTCCTGTGCTTTTCTGTGTGTCTCCTAGCCATTCCAGTCCTCTCTCTCACTCTCTCTCCCTCCCTCGCTCCCTCCCTCTCTCCCCACAGCTCTCCTCAGTAGATGGGTGGGGCTCGATGCAGACCCAGATGAAATGAATAAAGCACCACAGTCTCTGACAGGACCCCCTTCCACCTCTCCCCACCCCCCTGTGCCCCTCCCTGCCCCCTCCCCAGGCCTGTCCCAGGTACCTCCATACACCCTCCACGCGCCACACACACCCTCCACGCGCCACACACACCCTCCACGCGCCACACACACCCTCCACGCGCCACACACACCCTCCACGCGCCACACACACCCTCCACGCGCCACACACACCCTCCACGCACCACACACACCCTCAACGCGCCGCACACACCCTCAACGCGCCGCACACACCCTCAACGCGCCACACACACCCTCCACGCGCCGCACACACCCTCCACGCGCCGCACACACTCTCAACGCGCCGCACACACCCTCAACGCGCCGCACACACCCTCCACGCGCCACACACACCCTCCACGCGCCACGCACACCCTCCACGCGCCACGCACACCCTCCACGCGCCACGCACACCCTCCACGCGCCACGCACACCCTCAACGCGCCACGCACACCCTCAACGCGCCACGCACACCCTCAACGCGCCACGCACACCCTCCACGCGCCACACACACCCTCCACGCGCCACACACACCCTCCACGCGCCACACACACCCTCCACGCGCCACACACACCCTCCACGCGCCACACACACCCTCCACGCGCCACACACACCCTCCACGCGTGCCACACACCCTCCACACACACCCTCCACGCGTGCCACACACCCTCCACACACACCCTCCACGCGCGCCACACACACACCCTCCACGCGCGCCACACACACCCTCCACGCGCGCCACACACACCCTCCACGCGCGCCACACACACCCTCCACGCGCGCCACACACACCCTCCACGCGCGCCACACACACACCCTCCACGCGCGCCACACACACACCCTCCACGCGCGCCACACACACACCCTCCACGCGCGCCACACACACACCCTCCACGCGCGCCACACACACCCTCCACGCGCGCCACACACACCCTCCACGCGCGCCACACACACACCCTCCACGCGCGCCACACACACACCCTCCACGCGCGCCACACACACACCCTCCACGCGCGCCACACACACACCCTCCACGCGCGCCACACACACACCCTCCACGCGCGCCACACACACCCTTCACACCCCTTATGCTTTACGTTTAGTTTTTAAATGATCCCTTACACACATTCACACGCCGTTATGTAGTCAGACACATTTATTGAGTTGTGGATTTGATTTTGAATATTTGATTTTGAATAGATGCAATTTAGGTCATTTATCCATATACACTTCGACATCTAGAATATCTGAACTTAATCATTTGTTGTGACAGGGAAACCATTTTGAAAAGTAATTCAAAATAAAATACTGAAATTTCCTTTTCACAAAAGCATTTAGGCCTTTTACTGTGGCAGTCCAGAGTGGTGTCAGGTGCATCCTGTTTGGTTTAACTATTCTTGACCTGCAGTTGGACCTGTGAAGGAATATCAAACCAAACCAAAGCATCAAAGGTGTGGAGTGGTCCCGGATCATAGTGACCTTTATCGTTTTGAAAAGGAATAAACTCTGTGTAAATTTGAACTTCCCGAGACTTCAGTGTTCAGGCAAATTGGGTAAACAGGCTGGAAGGGGCTCGGCCCGTGAGGTGAGAGGCCCTGGACTCTTGAAGATGGCCTGTTGGACGCATCGCCGTCTCTGGACAGACCATAAATGGCTGACTGGCAAGACGGAAGCCTCTGAGTAAAAGACACACGAAAGCATTTATAGGACTCTGGCAGTTCGTGGAGAAAGATCCTCTGCTCTGATGAGATGAAAATTGAACACTTTGGAGAGGAACAGTGTGCTCCATGTCTGATGTGAAACACGCACTGCACATCAATAGCCTAATATCACCATGATGAACCCTAGCGCGGTGGTCTTCAGCGTTGTACACGGTCTTCTCAGCAGGGAGATTGGTAACAATTGAGAGATGGGAGAATGCGGTCAAATGCAGGAATATCCTTGAAGAAAACTCGAGAGCTCACACAAACTCAGACTGGGCTGACAGTTCGCCTTTCAACACAGTAATGACTTGAGGTATACAACCAAAAGATCACTGGAGTGTCTTCAGGGCAAGTCTCCAAACGTCCTTGTGAACCCCAGCAAAAGCCCAGACAGATGTATCTAAAACAGGGTCTGCTTTGAAAAATGGGACAAACCGCCCACATCTTGGCGTGTAGACATGTCCACGACGACTGGCAACTATAATGACTGTCTGAGATGCTTCCACACTGTGTTGAATGAAGAGGTCTGAATACTTTTGTGAATAGGTGCTTTGAGGTTTTGAATGAATGCATTTTCAAAATATCTTCAAGTATTTTTTCAATATGTAATTAGTGAATGTGTAATATCCACTCAGAACGGTGTAGAACATGTAAAAGGGTCTTGACACTTCTTGAATCCAACCTACATATTATAGTATATTATAGTGTAGTAGAATGTATAGGCACCTCCTAGTTATTAATTGGTGTGTATGTATGTGGGATTGTTGTCTCGGTAACGGGGTGCTTCCTGTCTGTCTCCAGCCCAGCTTCCCGCCCACCCAGCCTGTGGTGTTTGCCACCCAGTCTCCCCAAATGAACCCCAGTGCCCAGCCCAGACAGGTAGGACCCGTGTTAGAGGTCCTTCACGGTAACACGTCCCTGTTGGGGGGAGGGGGGGCACTTTGTTACAAAACCAGAAGCTGTAAGCAGTTGTCGGATTATAAAAAATATATATTTCACAGGAAATTCTATGAAGGGGGGGGGGGGGGGGGGGGGGGGGGGCATGCAGGGAGAAACGTAGAAAAAGTGGGCGGTTGCCTGAATCCTCCTAGCGGTGTGTGGGTGTGTGTGTGTTCAGTTGTATGCAGGAGTGTCTTCATTTTTCCCACCTCTGGCTTCTGTTGCTTGAACACTGATGCGTGTGTGTGTCTGGCTTTCTTTCCTCTAGTTTGCACCAGGTCCTAGAGCTTTACACCAACAGGTACTAACATCACACACACACACACACATGTAATCACACACCCACACACGTGCACACACAGACACACACGCGCGCGCATGCACGCACACACCCACGCATGCACGCACACACACACACATGTAATCACACACCCACACATACACACACGTGCACACACAGACACACACACGCGCGCGCATGTAATCACACACCCACGCATGCACGCACACACACACACACACACACATACGACCTCAGCCCCTCATGTAATCTCACACACACACACACACACACATGTAATCACACACACACACAGTTTCAGGCTTTCTGTGCACGCTGCAGATATTAAACTAACTCTGCTTGTGGATAATGTGCATTCTCTCTGTTTTGTCCTTCTTTTTCTCTCTCCGTGTGTGTGCGTGTGTGCGTGCGCGCGTGTGCGTGCGCGCGTGTGTGTGCGCGCGTGTGTGTGCGCGCGTGTGTGTGTGTGTGTGTGTGTGTGTGTGTGTGCGCGCGTGCGCGTGTGTGTATGCGTGCGTGCGCGTGTGTGCGCGCGTGTGCATGTGTGTGTGCTGCTGAAGGGAGGCTTCAGGTCACTGCAGGTAACCCTCTCTCATCTCCTTCCCAGCTCAGATGTAAGGTGGGAGTGTTTGGTCCAGACCACAGTCACAGTTCCCCTCCATCACTCAGAGATGCTACAACACACCTGACTGCCAGCCAAGCCTCATGTTTCATCAGCCATTTTGCAGCTGTAAACAAACTCGGTTGAAAATAAACATAAAAATATGCAAGCTAAAATCTCCAAATAAACCATGCTAGTGGTCCGTTGTAATTTGTTCACGCAAAAACATTTTTATATTCAAAACCTAAGGCTATAAACAGATGCCACATAATGGTTTTGAATATGAAATCTTTATTGAAGTAAATTTACCTAAGCTAAGGGTTGTACTTAAAACTGCTCTTAGCAATCTTATAGAGAACACAGCATAAAACATCCTTACATCATTATATCACTGAAAGACTTGCTCTAATAACAAAACACCTGTGTCTGCCTTGAGCTCTCTGAGAAGAAGTTAAATATTTATGCACAGTTCAGCTGTATTAACCAATCAGGAACCCTCTCTACAGGCAACCGATCGTCCTTGCTGGTTAATTACTTTGCACGTGCAGGCACTGATCTTTAAGCACTAAGGATGCATGTCTTTGGGAATGGGCTTTGGAGAAAGGTTTGGCCATTTAGGGACCCTAATTCCAGTACAGAAAGAGGACTCAAAAAATTGCAGTCTAGTGGTGATCAGATGGAAACAAAAAGTGGAAGGAAATAACAGCGTTTTTCTTCACTGTCTGTCTCATAAATTCTTATCTAATTCTTTAAAAATGTAAAACACTTCAACTGTAGCTTAAGTATTTATTTGTTTTTCCTTTAAGTGTTGAGTGGGGTAAAATGTGACGGTCCCCGGATGTTCCTACTGTTTTTAATGCTTGGTAGAAGGTGTGATCCCTGATCTCATTCATCATTCATCACTCCTCTGTCTCTCTTTTTGTGTCTCCTCAGCCGTACTATGCTAGTCGGCCCACTCTACCCACAAGCTCCGCTCGTGTGCAGCCTAGCTCTGCCCCCCGGACCATCCCCCCTCCCCATGGAACACACCCCCCTCACGTTTTCCAGCCCGGGTCCCAGATGATGATGATCCCACAGCAGCCAATCAGCTTTCCCAACTCGCAGGGCCCTGCCTACTACATACATGGACAAGTAAGGCCAAAGTCGTCTCACATAGCACCACGTCTGTGGTGGTGTTGGATAGATGGTGGTGTTAGTAATGCACTCTCTGCGGAAGCCCACATTAAAAAGTCTTTAAAACTAGATTAGACAGTTATGTGTTTAGCCAGCTCTATTTGGAGTGTATTAGGGGTTTTCATTTCTTTGTTTAGGTCATTGGTTTAAAATCTCACACTTCCTTCAGTGAATCTGAAGAGTTGCAGACACAAGCAGCTGGAGGGACACAAGTCCTGACACAGGCCTGTTATCATGTTCAGTGTGACCGTGTGGATCAGGGTTGCCCCTCCTGCCTCAGCATTAACCCCATAAACATGGTTCTGTAGAAATGCATCATGGGGTTTGTGGTTCCCTGGTTACATACAGGGGCTTGTAAGGAAAGGTCGACACCCGTGTGGCCAGTTTCTGGGAATTGTGATGATTGTTAACGCCTCACGTTCTCATTAAATTTTTTCTATTGAGAAACCTCTTTTTCTTTCCCATTAATTCATTCTGTAATTGATACCAGGAACCACGGAGGGGCCTCCAGAGAGCCCTCAGCTCATTCCTCTCCTCTCCCCTCCTATGAGACTTCGTTTCGCGTTATCCCGCGCTCGGTTTAGCACCGGAGGGTCCGGAGAGGTGGCTGACGACCCGAGGCAGGTGTTCCCGAGCTAGGGTTGCACGCTGACCCGCGGCCCGTCGGACGTGCGCGCAAAGCTCCTGCCACACGCGCTAGATGTGCGTGGCCAGCGTTTCGGGTCACATGACCTCGCGCTGACCAGTAAGGCGGTGTTGGGCGGGGGCACGCGTGATCAGAAATAGCAGGTAGAGGGGTGGACGGAGCTGGGATTTCGCACCACGTGAGGCTGCGTGAGGGTTTGTCTGCACGTGTATCGCACAATGAAGGCGCGCGAGCCACGTTGGCACGTGTGCCGGGTACTGCTGGCATTCCCACGTTGCCTTTCAAAGTGGGGCAGACCAGCCAGCTGTTTCTTGTTATTGGATGGACACTGCAGTGTGTGTGTGTGTGTGTGTGTGTGTGTGTGTGTGTGTGTGTGTGTGTGTGTGTGTGTGTGTGCGTGCGTGCGTGCGTGCGTGCGTGCGCGAGTGCGTTCCTCTGAGTGAGAGGCATTCATTGTGGGCCATTCTTATGTGTATAAATACAGTTTGTCTCCTCTCCTGTGGTTTCTCAGTACCGCCCTTCCTATGTGACGCCCCAGCAGTACCAGGTGGCTGGTTCTCCAGGGTTCTACGCTGGATCCAGCCCAGCTGAGTATGGTACGTATGGCTACAACACGTGCTGATCTGGCTACAGCTACAACTGATCACGTTGTGTCTGTCTGTGATGATCAAAGTAATTAGAGAGCGGTTGTCGTGCAGACAATGCAGTGTCCATTTTTAATGGGTTCTCACTGTGAATAGTGACCGGCCGTGTCTGAAGCGTTAATCCTCACTGCTCCCACTTCTGTGCTCCTCACATGACCCCCTACCCCAGCAGCGCAATAACCGACCCAGTGACCCCCAGACCCAGTAACCCCCGAACCTCGTGACCCCAGAACCCTCTGTGTTTTGTGTTGCTTCCACCGCTTAGGATCACTTTCTCTAATGCTGCAAGCACACTGGCACCATGAGGTCAGATGCTGCTGTAAAGTGTTGGTGTGGTTTTATTACCGGATGAGTACACAGGTGAGAGTACAACATGTAGCCCCTCTGCTCTAGTACAGTCAGAATTACCCAGGTATTCACAGCAGTATTCACTGGATCTCCAGACATTTTGTAGACATTTGACTAAAATAGAAATAAATGTGTGTGTTTTGGGAATGTTTTGTGGACACGAGCTTTTATTTGTTATGTTTTATTTATGTTATTGTATTTTTTGTATTTTTTTTTTTTACCTCGAGTAATTTCCATATTATTTATATTACCTTGTGACCACAGACTTCACAACAGACCATCTTTATAAAAATCTGGGTCCAGTCCACTGAAGTTCAAGCCAGAGGTCACGGTGGTGAGGAGAAGAGCTTCTGAGGAGTCTGGTAGTGAGAGTCTGAGAGGACGAGACTAAAACTAAGCAGGAGTGCTCGGGCGAAGCTCGGCTAGTGTCCAGTACTCGGGGGAAGCTAGGCTAGTGTCCAGTACTCGGGCGATGCTAGGCTAGTGTCCAGTACTCGGGCGAAGCTAGGCTAGTGTCCAGTACTCGGGCGATGCTAGGCTAGTGTCCAGTACTCGGGCGAAGCTAGGCTAGTGTCCAGTACTCGGGCGAAGCTAGGCTAGTGTCCAGTACTCGGGCGATGCTAGGCTAGTGTTCAGTACTCGGGCGATGCTAGGCTAGTGTCCAGTACTCTGGCGATGCTAGGCTAGTGTCCAGTACTCGGGCGATGCTAGGCTAGTGTCCAGTACTCGGACGATGCTAGGCTAGTGTCCAGTACTCGGGCGAAGCTAGGCTAGTGTCCAGTACTCGGGCGAAGCTAGGCTAGTGTCCAGTACTCGGGCGATGCTAGGCTAGTGTCCAGTACTCGGGCGATGCTAGGCTAGTGTCCAGTACTCGGGCGATGCTAGGCTAGCGTCCAGTACTGTGAGCCTAATGAAGACCTGGAGACCTGCTGGCTGTGCTCTGCTGGAGATCCGTGTTGGCGTAAGGCATGTTGAAGGTGCTGGAACAGCCGGATCCATGCAGGACTCCAGCTGCTTCTGAGCAAGGACAGATGTTTCAAGCCATTGTGCAAGCCAGCAGGAGGTGAAGCGGATCTGAAATGTAGTAAAACATCTGATTGGCTTTACGTGGTCCTAATAGTCCAATGAGGAAGTTTGATTGACGTCCTGCTGTCACAGCGTCTCCGCCCACCACGCTGGTCTAAAGGAGCTGAATATAATGGTGCAATCAGAGAGAACCACACATGCTAGCACCTACCAACGAGTATTTAGCAGATGATCGTGAAGTTCAGGCACCAGCCTGTTTTTAGGGTGCTGATGGTTTTTGAGGTTTCTGTCAGGATGAAAAAGAAAGGGAGGACTTGATGGGGAGGTTTTCTCCAACATCATCAAGGTTTGGACGCATGTTCAGGTACCATCAACAGGACAGTTGAGGACAGTGTGGGGTTGTAGAGGCATTTTGAAACCAGTTCAGGATTTTGCAGCTCACTGGTTTCAGTAAAATACGGACAATGCGTCTAAATGATCTGGCGGTGATGAGGCTGTACTAACCTCTAATATTATAGTTATTATAGAATTGTGTTGTATTGAGGTGATTAAACGAGTAAATTGATAAATGAGTCAGCCTTTAGACTGGCCATGGAAGAGATGCTAATGGAGTAAGAGGGTGTGTGTGTGTGTGTGTGTGTGTGTGTGTGTGTGTGTGTGTGTGTGTGTGTGTGTGTGTGTGTGTGTGTTCTCAGGTCTTTTGTGTAAACATGTGACTCAGCATCTGTGCTTCTCTGCCTCCCTCCTTCCATCTCCTTCCCTCTTTCTCCTTCTCCCCCCATCTCTCTCTCCTCCTTCTTCCCCCTCCCCCTCTCTCCATCTCTCTCTCCTCCTTCTTCCCCCTCCCTCTTTCTCCTTCTCCCCCCATCTCTCTCTCCTCCTTCTTCCCCCTCCCTCTTTCTCCTTCTCCCCCCATCTCTCTCTCCCCCTTCTTCCCCCTCCCCCTCTCTCCTTCTCTCTCTCTCCCTTCTTCCCCCTCCCCCTCTCTCCTTCTCTCTCTCTCCTCCTTCTTCCCCCTCCCCCTCTCTCCTTCTCTCTCTCTCCCTTCTTCCCCCTCCCCCTCTCTCCTTCTCTCTCTCTCCTCCTTCTTCCCCCTCCCCCTCTCTCCTTCTCTCTCCTTCTCTCTAATGCATCAGTCTATATGTGAGAAATTCCTACTGGCTCCTATAGGTCAGGATCTGTCTGGTTGGGTTTCAAGCGCTTACTATGATCCACACTGGCACTCGATTGCCTGTGGCCTCCTGGCCACAAGGGGGCGCTGTGACCATGTTCCTCATGGGTAAAGCCCTGTTCTTCCATGAGGATCTGGTTCAGGACAAGTTATGCCCTTTATACTGACTAAACAAATTCTGTCAAGTGGGAGTGACTTTCATACAGTTGTTGGTATGATTAGTATGCACTAACCTCATGGAAACGCCCTGTGCACACACACGCACAAGGCACACTTTCTTGCGAAGGTAGCCATGTGGGACGGGGTTATTTTTATCGTATTGCTGAGTGATTTAGCCCCCCCCCCTTGACTCCAAAACTGTCATCACGTCTTCCCTAAAGGATCAAATCACTTGTTAAAAAAAAAAAAAAAAAACACCCGCCTGCTGTCATACACACGTACAGGCACACATACGCACACACACGCACACACACACTCCCTCACAGACGAATGCCGCCCTGCCTTCATACGGTCATGACACTCGTAGGACTAGCCAGTCTTCTCCTACAGAGAAAGAGAAGCGAGAGAGAGAGGGAGAGAGGGAAAGGGTCTGAGCGCGACAGAGTCAGAAAAGTGGAAAGAGTACAACAGGTCTGTCGTTCGCTGGAGGAGCTGACAGGAGTGAGAAGAGGAGTGTTGGGAAGGAGAGAGGGAGAAGAGGAGTGTTGTGAAGGAGAGAGGGAGAAGAGGAGTGTTGTGAAGGAGAGAGGGAGAAGAGTAGTGTTGTGAAGGAGAGAGAGAGAAGAGGAGTGTTGTGAAGGAGAGAGGGAGAAGAGGAGTGTTGTGAAGGAGAGAGGGAGAAGAGGAGTGTTGGGAAGGAGAGAGAGAGAAGAGTAGTGTTGTGAAGGAGAGAGGGAGAAGAGGAGTGTTGTGAAGGAGAGAGGGAGAAGAGGAGTGTTGGGAAGGAGAGAGAGAGAAGAGGAGTGTTGGGAAGGAGAGAGGGAGAAGAGGAGTGTTGTGAAGGAGAGAGGGAGAAGAGGAGTGTTGTGAAGGAGAGAGGGAGAAGAGGAGTGTTGTGAAGGAGAGAGGGAGAAGAGGAGTGTTGTGAAGGAGAGAGGGAGAAGAGTAGTGTTGTGAAGGAGAGAGGGAGAAGAGGAGTGTTGTGAAGGAGAGAGAGAGAAGAGGAGTGTTGTGAAGGAG
The DNA here is from genome assembly GCF_052324685.1 of Brachyhypopomus gauderio. Taxonomy (NCBI): domain Eukaryota; kingdom Metazoa; phylum Chordata; class Actinopteri; order Gymnotiformes; family Hypopomidae; genus Brachyhypopomus; species Brachyhypopomus gauderio. The sequence goes on from NC_135226.1 coordinate 13,501,892, forward strand.
AGAGGGAGAAGAGGAGTGTTGTGAAGGAGAGAGGGAGAAGAGTAGTGTTGTGAAGGAGAGAGGGAGAAGAGGAGTGTTGTGAAGGAGAGAGGGAGAAGAGGAGTGTTGGGAAGGAGAGAGGGAGAAGAGGAGTGTTGGGAAGGAGAGAGGGAGAAGAGGAGTGTTGTGAAGGAGAGAGAGAGATGGGGAACAGGGAGTCCAGCAGGAGTCCCCAGGGTACGTGTGAGTGTCAGCCACCTTGTGTGAGTGAGGGGAGCTGTGACGTTTCTACTCGTTCTCCTATTACATGCTCTCCCTCCCTCTCTCTTTCTCCCTCCTTTTCTGTGATTCACATCTTAGGTTCTTGTTTGCAGTTGTGGAATTCCCTCCAAGACCCCCCACCCCTTCACTGTCTGTCTGTCGGACTGTCTCTCCTCTTGCCCCCATGTCTCACTACCCTCTCCTTCTCTGCCTGTCTTTCTGCCCCCCCCTCCTTCATTCTCCCACTCCCCCATGTTGGATTATGTCTATATTTAGCCTCCTGGCCTCCCTTATTAACAGTGCTGTCTGAGTAGTTCCAGTTATTATGTGTGTGTGAGAGACATGGAGAACCGATAGCAGGTAGTGAGGAGGTGAGAGGGTGACTGTGTGTGTGTGTGTGTGTGTGTGTGTGTGTGTGTGTGTGTGTGTGTGTGTGTGTGTGTGTGTGTGTGTGTGTGTGTGTGTGTGTGTGTGTGTGTGTGTGTGTGTGTGTGCTGACTCATACGTGAATCTTTCAGACCTTATTCATGGTCACAGAGGTTGGAACTCAACACTGAATTAATGAACTTGAAAGAATTTTGAGAGTATTTTTAATTGTTAATATTTCTATATTTCTAATCTCCATTTTGATCTTCTTTGTATGTGTGTTCCTCCTGCTCTGCTCTGTCAGTCTTTAACTGCAGTTCTCATCTTTCCGCCGTCATCGTCATAACTTCCTGCGTTCGAGGTTCTGTTGACATTTCACAAGCTGTGAAGTTTTTAAACGCAGCATTGCTTTGGCTTATGTCTCTGAATGTCTAATTGTGTCTATGTAGTTACTCATGTATGAAGGTATCTGGCGCTGTCATTGTGTCCACAAGCCTTTGTGTCTTTCTGTTAATAGCACCATCTCAAGTCAAAAGTGTGTTTGTGTCGACGCACGTGCACACGTGTGCTAACTTTCGGTTCTCAACGTGTCCCGCAGCTGGAGCGTACTACCCCGCCCAGCCCCAGTTCACGCCCTCCGTACCCACTGCACCCGTCATCATGAACCCTGCCCCCCAGCAACAGCAGGCTCCGCCCCCACAGCAACCGGCCGCCCCGACCAAACGGGAACGCAAACAGGTAACTCGCTCGCCGCCGCCTCCCGTCTCCACGGCGACAGACGCATCGCATCCTAAACGTGTCGTCTGATGCTCAGCAAAAGGTCGGACGTTACGATTCTGCAGAACCTGCCGAGTCTGGTAGGACGACGTTGGCAGGTGGTCTTGTGTAGAACGTTAGATGCTGGAGTTTTCTGTAGCTCCAGTGATGCTCTCTGTCACTTAGTTGTACCATGACTGTCACACTGAAGCGCTCCCAGTACTGACTGGACCGGTTCCACTAGAACAGCAAACGCCCAGTCAGGCCCTCTGCACAAGCACTTCCGTCTCCTGCCCTGTCTTATGCGCTAGGCTGGGCCAGTTCCACGCCACCAGCAGGTCCCGTGGCCTCCAGCAGGTCCCGTGGCCTCCAGCTTCCTGGGGCTTCACGTATGCTTCCCTCCGTCCCACCAGGATATGGAGGTGGAGGGGAGGCGGATACTGGGCTTCTCCTGTGACTTGTGTTGCCACTAATGAATGTCCTGATGGGCGCCGTCACGGGTCATGAAGTTCTGTGTGGTGGCGTAGTGGGATGTGTGTGGTGGCCAGTGTTGGGAATGTTACTTTAAAAAAGTAATATAGTTACTCACGACTTGTTCAAAAAAGTAACTGAGTTAGTAACTGAATTACTCTATAATAAAAGTAACTCGTTACCAGTGAAAGTAACTATTTGCATTACAGTTTGAATAAGGATGTTTTGAAAAAGCAGTTTTCACAGTCAGTTGAAATGAGTAGATCAGAAAGGTGTTTAACTTTCGATATTTATTGCACATCCACACACCAGTGCAGGAAAAAATCCTTTATACACTATATAAAGTGCATTTACATCTATCAAATTAAATTACATTCTCTCAACCTGAGACAACTGGTTTGTTCACAACAGAAGTAAACTTAACAATAAAACCTCTATTCTTAATTAAATAAATCAAATACCCAGTCTGGTAGACATTCAGGAACTTCAAGTATTTTCTTAAATAATGTTTATATCGCCACCTTGAAAATGCTAATTTTTCTTTGGCTTGCTCCTGACTCGCCATTTCCGCCTCTTCTCCGTTTGTGTCGTGAGTCACTGGTGTGCTTTGGCACGCGTGTAAAAACACTGGCTCTGATTGGCTACCATAACGGTGCCTTAGCCAATCGCTTACTGACTTGTTAAGTACACCGTAACACCGAGAACTGTGACCTATTGAGATCTGTTACTCCTCACTAGCCTGGGCAGTGGTCCGCTTGCATTACTGTTAGTATATCAATATATAGTAACGCACCGCTTTTAATGACCAGTAACGTCAACAGCGTTGTAACGACAGGAAAAGTAATTAATTATATTATCCCGTTACTGACAAAATGACGCTGTTATTCGCAACACTGGTGGTACAGTAGTGGGATGTGTGTGGTACAGTAGTGGGATGTGTGGTACAGTAGTGGGGTGTGTGTGTGGTGGTACAGTAGTGGGGTGTGTGGTGGTACAGTAGTGTGGTGTGTGTGTGGTGGTACAGTAGTGGGGTGTGTGTGTGGTGGTACAGTAGTGGGGTGTGTGTGTGGTGGTACAGTAGTGGGGTGTGTGTGTGGTGGTACAGTAGTGGGGTGTGTGTGTGGTGGTACAGTAGTGGGGTGTGTGGTACAGTAGTGGGGTGTGTGGTACAGTAGTGGGGTGTGCGGGTGTGTGGTACAGTAGTGGGGGGTGTGGTACAGTAGTGGGGGGTGTGGTACAGTAGTGGGGGGTGTCTGGTACAGTAGTGGGGGGTGTGTGGTACAGTAGTGGGGTGTGTGGTACAGTAGTGGGGTGTGTGTGTGTGTGTGGTGGTACAGTAGGGGTGTGTGTGTGTGTGTGGTGGTACAGTAGGGGTGTGTGTGTGTGTGTGGTGGTACAGTAGGGGTGTGTGTGTGTGTGGTGGTACAGTAGGGGTGTGTGTGTGTGTGTGGTGGTACAGTAGGGGGGTGTGTGTGTGTGTGGTGGTACAGTAGCGGGGTGTGTGTGTGTGTGGTGGTACAGTAGCGGGGTGTGTGTTTGTGTGGTGGTACAGTAGCCGGGTGTGTGTTTGTGTGGTGGTACAGTAGCCGGGTGTGTGTTTGTGTGGTGGTACAGTAGCGGGGTGTGTGTGTGGTGGTACAGTAGCGGGATGTGTGTGTGGTGGTACAGTAGCGGGATGTGTGTGTGGTGGTACAGTAGCGGGATGTGTGTGGGTGGTACAGTAGTGGGATGTGTGTGGGTGGTACAGTAGTGGGGTGTGTGTGTGGGTGGTACAGTAGTGGGGTGTGTGTGTGTGTGGTACAGTAGTGGGGTGTGTGTGTGTGTGTGGTACAGTAGTGGGGTGTGTGTGTGTGTGGTACAGTAGTGGGGTGTGTGTGTGGTGGTACAGTAGTGGGGTGTGTGTGTGGTGGTACAGTAGTGGGGTGTGTGTGTGGTGGTACAGTAGTGGGGTGTGTGTGGTGGTGGGGTGTGTGTGGTGGTGGGGTGTGTGTGTGTGGTGGGGTGTGTGGTACAGTAGTGGGGTGTGTGGTACAGTAGTGGGGTGTGTGGTACAGTAGTGGGGTGTGGGTGTGTGGTACAGTAGTGGGGTGTGGGTGTGTGGTACAGTAGTGGGGTGTGTGTGTGGTGGTACAGTAGTGGGGTGTGTGTGTGGTGGTACAGTAGTGGGGTGTGTGTGTGGTGGTACAGTAGTGGGGTGTGTGTGTGTGGTGGTACAGTAGTGGGGTGTGTGTGTGGTGGTACAGTAGTGGGGTGTGTGTGTGTGTGTGTGTGTGTGTGTGGTACAGTAGTGGGGTGTGTGTGTGGTGGTACAGTAGTGGGGTGTGTGTGTGGTGGTACAGTAGTGGGGTGTGCGTGTGTGGTGGTACAGTAGTGGGGTGTGCGTGTGTGGTGGTACAGTAGTCGGGTGTGTGTGTGTGTGGTGGTACAGTAGTGGGGTGTGTGTGTGTGGTGGTACAGTAGTGGGGTGTGTGTGTGTGGTGGTACAGTAGTGGGGTGTGTTTGTGTGGTGGTACAGTAGTGGGGTGTGTGTGTGTGGTACAGTAGTGGGGTGTGTGTGTGTGTGGTACAGTAGTGGGTGTGTGTGTGTGGTGGTACAGTAGTGGGGTGTGTGTGTGTGGTGGTACAGTAGTGGGGTGTGTGTGTGTGGTGGTACAGTAGTGGGGTGTGTGTGTGTGTGTGTGTGGTGGTACAGTAGTGGGGTGTGTGTGTGTGTGTGTGTGGTGGTACAGTAGTGGGGTGTGCTGCCTTGTGTCTTTTGTCTGCTTTTTCAACATAAATCCCTTTGTAACTAATATAATCATCTCTATGGTCATTTGTTGCACTGATGCTGTAAAAACAGTGCTGCTTGAATTGAGGTGGTCTTGAATATTTAATTTGATTTGTAGGTGGGTCGCAGGATTATTTGTAGGATTAATTCGTTGGATTATTATTGACAATATCCAGTAACTGAAATAATTTTAAGGACATTTTCTAAGTAGTAATGCAACATTACTGGTTGGGTTTGTGAACTTTGACCCTCTGGCGTGAACCTGTTTCCCCTCGCTGCACTGATACTGATATACACGCGCGCATCTCTCTCTCTCTCTCTCTCTCTCTCTCTCTCTCTCTCTCTCTCTCTCTCTCTCTCTCAGACTGGTACTGGGTTGGTTTGTGCGAACTGCATTCTTTCTGATATGCTAGATTCCTCTTTTCTATTGCGAAGGTTGCTGGGTGTTTTGCTGAAATGATAAAATAATGCATCTATAGAACGTGACCAGCAATTTCATGTTATTTGGAACAGGACGTCTAATTATGTCCAGGCCTCTGTCTTTAGGAGATTTTGGTTTGGTAGTTTTTGTCATGGTGATAAAACCGTGTCAGTAATACTTCAAAAATGTGTCTGTCAATATGTTGTCTCTGAAAAGTGTTATTTAAAGTATGCTTAACGTGTGTGTGTGTGTGTGGGTGTGTGTGTGTGTGTGTTGGTTAGATCAAGAGTGCACGTTTCTGGCGTTTGTAATGGTGTGTGTTGGTTAGATCAATGTTTCTGATGGTTGTAATGGTGTGTGTTGGTTAGATCAACGTTTCTGACGTTTGTAATGGTGTGTGTTGGTTAGATCAACGTTTCTGGCGTTTGTAATGGTGTGTGTTGGTTAGATCAATGTTTCTGACGGTTGTAATGGTGTGTGTTGGTTAGATCAACGTTTCTGACGTTTGTAATGGTGTGTGTTGGTTAGATCAACGTTTCTGACGTTTGTAATGGTGTGTGTTGGTTAGATCAACGTTTCTGACGTTTGTAATGGTGTGTGTTGGTTAGATCAACGTTTCTGGCGTTTGTAATGGTGTGTGTTGGTTAGATCAACGTTTCTGACGTTTGTAATGGTGTGTGTTGGTTAGATCAACGTTTCTGACGTTTGTAATGGTGTGTGTTGGTTAGATCAACGTTTCTGACGTTTGTAATGGTGTGTGTTGGTTAGATCAACGTTTCTGGCGTTTGTAATGGTGTGTGTTCTGGGTAGTGGTGAGCAGCACTGATATTGTGTTGCAGTGGTATTTTGCAATTGCTCTGCAGCAATGTGGCTGTGCAGTCCTGGGTTTTACCCACTGTGGTAAAAAGTGTGTGTGTGTGTGTGTGTGTGTGTGTGTGTGTGTGTGTGTGTGTGTGTGTGTGTGTGTGTGTGTGTTTAGTGAAGGGGTGGGGGAGTGAAGGACAAGTCAGCACAGTTCTGCTGCTCCACGTGGCTCTGACACCCCCCCAACCCAACCCCTCCCCCCAAACGTTTCTGTTCCAGAGGAGAAAATTCACTCCCCTTATTCACTCCCTCACTCTCTCTGCCTTCACGCCCCTTATCTGTCTCAGTTGTTGCAGGCTTCGTGGCACCTCACTCTTTAGAGATACACATAAAACTTACTGACACAAAAGACCTGAGTAGAGCTACTTGGACATTATTTCCCTTCTCTGCCTGTGTGTCTCCCCCTCCCTCCCCACTCTGCTAGCCTAGTGTGTGTGTGTGTGTGTGTGTGTGTGTGTGCTTGCTGTTTGGTGGGTGGGTGCACATTCCAATACACTCATTTCACAAGGCCTCTAGCAGGCTCCCTCTCTCTCTCCCTCCCTCTTTCTCCCTCCCTCTCTCTCTCCCCCTCTCTCTCTCTCTCTCTGGCTCCCCCTCCTTCTCTCTCTCTCGTCCTCTTCACTTCTCCGTACGTGTGTTCGTGTGAGTGCTGGGAGGCCCAGCCCACAGTGTGAGTGCGCTGCCCAGCGGAGAGGAGCAGAGCTGGGTCAGGTCTGAACTCCGGCCCCAGGACGGCACGGGCCTGCTGGCCTTTAGCTGGCCGCCGCGCGCGCAGGTAGGAAATGTGCCGTGTCATTCCTCTTCTGCTGACGACGCGCAACACTGTTGACGCGCACACGCGCACACACACACACACACACACACACACACACACGTCTGAGGGGAGAGGCTGTTGAGAGCGTGTGTAAACTTCATCGCAGAAAACTTTTTCACGCACTCTGGTTAGGCAAGATGGACGAACAGTCGGCATTTTTCAGCATGTGTTGTGAGAGGATTTGCATTTTTTGGTGTTTTCTGGAGTTTTTTTGACAGGAATTTTTTATTTTTTTGGTGAGACTGAGTAAGGTCTTGGGGAGTGTGTGTACGTGTTTGCGCCAGTGAAAGTCATATTTGTGGTATGTTTCTGGGTGTTGGAATGTATGAATGCACAAACTCATTCTGTAACTTTTCAAGCTTGTCTCTCTCTCTCTCTCTCTCTCTCTCTCTCTGTGTGCAAGCTGCTTTTGGACTTCTTCCTTCTTATCCTGAAAACCTGATCCCTTTCTTTTCCTCTCCCTCCTCTCTCTCCTACTAATCCCTCACTCTTTGTTTCCCTCCATCCATAGATAAGGATTCGAGACCCTAATCAGGGGGGGCGTGACATCACGGAGGAGATCATGTCCGGGGGTCACACTGCCTCTACGCCCCCACAGGTACCACTGGAGTGTACCGGTGTTGGGACCGGTAGAACACCGCTCTCTCAGGCACACACCTCATTCTGAACCGGGCTGAACCAAGGCTACTGTTTCATACGCTTCTGCCTTCTCCTTGCTTTCTGGTTGCTCAAAAAAGATTTCTATTTTGGCACACCCATCTATGCCTGTTGAGCTCTCTCTTACCACACACACACACACACACACACACACACACACACACACGGCCTTACTCTTCTCTTTTCCTCCTCTTCCTCAGGTGGCAGAGGTCGGAGTCTTGTCCCAGTCTAACGGCGAGAACGCCACCCCCCCCGGCCATGGCAGTCAGGATGGGTAAGTTGGTGTGAGTCCTCGTGTGGGGGTGATGGGAAAGTCCAGCTGCTGGAGACATGTCAGCCAGACCTCTGTGAATGTTGATGTCTGCTGTTCTTCCGTTTGCATTTCTGTTTGCTTTTTCGCATTTCTCTCCTTCCTTTCTTGCTTTGTGTTTCATGTTACTTTTTAAAAACACTGTGTTCTCTCTCTGTCCCTGTTTCTCTGTAGAAGAGAGGGTGAAGCCGGTAGTGTCTCTGGAGTTCCCCATTCCTCCTGGAGAAAGTCCTGTACCTGATGCTCCGCCCACCCCTCCCCCCACCAGTCCAATCAGTGATGTGGCCGACGCCACGCCCCCTGGCCCCGTGACCGGCCACGTGATCACCGGCACCGTGGAGATGGTTGCTCCACAGCCTAAAGACGTGATAAAACAGGACGTGAATTCGCTGCCAGTAACGATCCCCTCCAGCACTAACGGCTCGGTGTCCTCCAAAGAGACAGGGGAGGGGCCTGTAGCGCCGCGCCTCCCTGGCTCCGCCCCACAGGCGGAGTCTCCCATAGCGCAGCCGGAGGAGCTGCAGCTGCTGAACGGCGTCACGGCGACTGAAGTGGGAAAGGGCGTGGCCCCCGAGCCCCCCATCGACAGGGACGTCAGCCCCCTCGCTGAGCCTGAGGTTACCAAGGAAGCGCCCCCTGTTGCCGAGAAAATCTCTGCTAGGACTATCAAAGCCGCTACACCCCATGGCAACGACTCCCCTGTTCAGGTTGTCAAGGAGACGCCGGTACCGGTTGTGGAAGAGTCTAACGTTCTGGGTGTCAAAGATCCTCCCACTTTAGTAGTTAAGGAGACGTGTGTACCACTTGTCAAGGAGACTCCCGGTGTAGTTGTTAAGGAGATTGACACTTTTCTGAAGGAAACTCCACCTGTGGTTGCCAAGGAAATCTCTGCACCAGTCACAAAGGAGACCTCTACACCAGTTGCCAAGGAGACCTCAGCACCTGTTATCAAGGAAACTCCCGATCTCAAAGAAACTCCTGTTGTAAAGGAGATGCTTCCTCCGGTTGCTAAGCAAACCAGTGAACCTGTTGTTAAAGCAACTCCTGCCCCTGTTGTCAAGGAGCTTTGTCCTGTTGCTAAGGAGACCCCCGAACCAGTTGTCAAGGAAACCCCTGCCCCCTCAGAAGCTTTGAGCGAGGCCTCTACAACCACAGAGGAACAGGCAGATACACCCCAACCACACACAACTGCCCTGGAGAGTACTATGCAAGGTATGTGTGCGTGTGTGTGTGTGTGTGTGTGTGTGTGCGTATAAAGTAAGCATGCTTTAGGTACCTATATGTTGAACCTATAGCAGTGCAGTGGCGGCCAGCCGTGTGTTTGGGCCTGTCCTGTCTCTGTGGGCGTGATGTCCCAGTGTGCTCTAGTAATGAGCCGTCGCCCGCAGGACCAAGGCCCATATTTACTTTATCAGCTTTAAGTTATTTATATTTTTCAATTGTTTTAAGCTTTATTTAAGAGCTATAAATACAATAATAAAAGATGAGGCTTCTTTTCCCAGGTGTTTCTGAGGAGTGACGTGTGTGTGTGTGTGTGTGTGTGTGTGCGCACGCACGCCTACATATGTGTGTGCGCGTGTGTGTACGTTCACGTGTGTGTGTGTGTGTGTGTGTGTGTGCACGCCTACATATGTGTGTGTACGTTCACGTGTGTGTGTGTGTGTGAGTGCATGCGCCTGCCTGTGGTGTCCTTTGCTGTGGCATTACCGGTCTCAGTGAGGGTTCATGTCCGCCCTTTCACCTGCGTTCTGCAGCTGTTTCTGTGCCAAAGAAGAAGAGGAAGATGAAGGATCTGAACAAGAAGGAGGCAGGCGATGTCCTCGATGCCTTTAAAGAGGTGGGCGGCGTCATGCCTGCGTTTCAACACTTCCATCTGAAATATGAAGCCTGCAGATGTTTTATTTATACTGGTGCATTTTCTTCTGGTGGGCTGGTTGTGTGTGTGTGATTATCGTACTGCAGGTAAAAGGGAACACACACGTGTTCTCCTTCCTGGTGTGTTGTGGACTTATTTTGTGATGACAAGCAAAAATAAAACACGCTATAATTGTTTATAGGGCTTATAAATCAACATTATGGTAACAATATTATACAGTTATAGGAAACGTTTCCTGCTTTACCCAGACAGCTAAGATTTCATCACGTTGTAATGTATTAAATATGTCTCCTCTCCTGCCTGGTCTTTTTTAACCATTAAACTATTAACACTGCCAACAACAGCATATTAGTCCAAGTTGGTCAAGCAACTTAGGGATGGAACATTGGTATTGCTGATAATAATAATAATAATAATAGATTTTATTTGTAACACACTTTTCATTTTATAAACTCTCAAAGTGATGGATGGGCAAGGCATGTTTTAAAACAACCCCATGAATATTCATGAACCAGCACCTTCGCAGTGGGTGGAGCATAATTCTTATTGGTGCGTGGGAATCGGAGTTATGTATTAAAACTTGACACACCGAAAAGAAGAACCTGAAATCTGATTTTCAGTGAGAGATCATTCAGTTAAGTGTAGCCAGAAGTGTAAAACCAAGATCATATTAGACGGTGTCCAGAGTTTCCCTTGATCGTGCTGCGTTAATATCGAGGCACTTAGGGAGGTTCACCTTTGCCTATAGACATCTGTGTAGGCATTGGCTTTGACCCAGGGTTGACCTTCTCCCTCCTCCCCTCTGAACTAGCCATCGCCCCCACAGCCAGAAGCCACGCCCCCAGCAAAGGCGGAGCGAGAAGACCCCGCCCCAGTGGCTCAGACTCCCGTAGAGGAAGTGGACGAGACGTGGGAAGAGAAAGAAGACAAACTTGATGCTGAAAACATCCAACCACAGAGCCCCACACAAGCCACGCCCACAGAGCAGAAATACCAGTACAAAGAGGGTAGGAGGGAAAAAAGAACGTTGCATTTAGTCGTATGAGGAAAAATACGTTTTACAATAATTACAAAGCAGGAATGTTTGATACTCTCCTGCCACATGATACGCGAGTTGGCTAATTCTAGATGATGCTGTCGGGGAGATTATTTCCTGGTTTCAGTGCCATAAAAATATACTTCTCAACATGCAAAAGTTGCCAATTTAAATTCATTAAATGTGAAGTGTTAATAATGATGTCACATTATTAAGTAAGAGAATGTTTGCAGTGTGTGTGTAGCGTGCGACCGAGCCTGTCCTGATCCCCACAGAGCAGTGGAAGCCCCTCAACCCAGAGGAGAAAAAGAAATACGACCGAGAGTTCCTGCTGGGGTTCCAGTTCATCAGTGCCAGCATGAACAAACCAGAGGGGCTGCCACACATCAGCGATGTGGTCCTGGATAAGGTACACACACACACACACACTATGGCCAGAAGTATGTGGACATCTCTCTACCGATTGAGTTCAGATGTTTCAGACTCACTCTCACAGATACGCTGGTAAAATATCAGCGTCACTGGATCCACCCAGTAATTGGAACTGGAAGCGTCTGAGCACCAACGGGTCAGTCTCGAACCTGCAGAGCCGGATAACTCCGGGAGCCAAACTCGAGCGCTGAGGTGCGTAGCGAGTAGAGATGGTCTGTTGTCGGTTGCATCACTCACTCCAGCGCTCCACACCGCCCCCAGAAACGGCGTCGGTGCCAGAGTCGTGTGGAGAGCTTCGTGAGACGGCTCGCCGGGGCCGAGCGGCTCCACACAAGCCCAAGATCACTAAGTGTGGTGCCAGGCGTGGGTTGGAGCGGTGTCACTGCAGCAGTGGAAACGTGTTCTCCGGAGTGGTACATCTCGCAGCCCAGTCTGATGGACGTCTCCGGGTTTGAGGGACACCAGGAGAACGCTACCTAGCAGAAGCCGCAGTCCCTCTAGTGTGGTGGAGTAATTATGGTCTGGAGGTGTTCTCCAGGGTTTGGACCGGGCCCCTTAGTTTCATCCTAATAACATAACTTGGATGTCCTGTCCACCAAGGTCATACACGTGTGAAGGTCAGGTGTGCGCATACGTTTGCTAACGTGTCCTTGGTCTGTGAGTGTCCCGGTCAAACCCTGGTGTTGGTGTTCTGCCTAGGCCAATAAGACGCCTCTGCGAGTTCTGGACCCCAGCCGGCTGCCGGGGATGAACTGCGGGCCAGACTTCACACCCTCCTTCGCCAACCTGGGCAGGCAGCCTGTGGGCGGCCGCGGCCCGGTCAGTGTCTCCTACAAGCCCCGCCCACACACATCCCACATGCATGCTGATTGGACAAACCAAGTGGCTCTCAGTCTCATCTATCTACGTCTCTGAACTATATATATTGTGTGTGTGTGTGTGTGTGTGTTCATATCTACCCCCCCCACCTCCCTCTCTAGCCGGTGGGTATGGGTGGCCCACGACGTTCTGGCCAGGGTCCCCGTAAGGAGCCTCGCAAGATCATCGCCAGCGTGTCCCTGAGCGACGACGTGCAGCTGAACCGGGCGGAGAAGGCGTGGCGGCCGGGCGGGAGGCGGGGCTCGCGCTCCGAGGAGGACGACCAGGAGGCGCTGAAGACCCAGGAGCTGTTCCGCAGGGTCCGCAGCGTCCTGAACAAGCTCACGCCACAGATGTTCCAGCCGCTGATGAAGCAGGTGACGGAGCTGACCATCGACACGGAGGAGCGGCTCAAGGGTGTCATCGACCTCATCTTCGAGAAGGCCATCTCAGAGCCCAACTTCTCCGTCGCCTACGCCAACATGTGCCGATGCCTGATGGGGGTGAGTGGGGAAGAGTGTGGATTCACACGCATTCTGGGGGGGGGGGGTCGTACAGGTGGGTGTGTGTGTGTGTGTGTGTGTGTGTGTGTGTGTGTGTGTGTGTGTGTGTGTGTGTGTGTACTGTGATATTGGTGTAGGTGTATGAGTCTCTTGAATAATTGCATAAAAGCATCAGAGTCCTGCTATGACTCTGTTCTCTGTGTAGGTGGACTTTTGTAATCTCTCTCTCTGTCTGTCTCTCTCTCTCTCTCTCTCTCTCTCTGTCTCTGTCTGTCTCTCTCTCTCTCTCCAGCTGAAAGTGCCTACTTCCGATAAACCAGGAGTGACAGTGAATTTCAGGAAGTTGCTGTTGAATCGCTGTCAGAAGGAGTTTGAGAAGGACAAAGATGATGATGAGACTTTTGAAGCTAAACAACAGGAGCTGGACGCTGCAACTGTTGTAGGAATACACACACACACACGTATACACACACACACACACACACACGTACATACGTATACACACTCACACACTAATGTACACACGCACGCACGCACACATACACACACACACATGCATACACACACACACACACACACACAGCTTATGCCACAGAAACACCATAGGCCATGATTTTCAAAGGGTTCAGATCACTGTACTGTTCACATTACATGACGTTCTTGCAATCGGGAATCTTGAAGTTTGAACACTACATGATTTATTGGTGACAGGAAATCACAAAGTCAGATTTATTTATATACGGTAGTACATTTTACAACACATGTTGTCACAAAGCATCTTTACAATCGTATGGGTCCAGACCCCTAATGAGCAAGCCAGAGGAAAAAGTCCCTAAGATGGTGGGGATTAGGAAGAAACCTCGGGACGACCAGCAACAGAATCACCATAACCAAGAATCACACACAAAAGACCTTTCACCATCCGACGACTGTGTGGTCCGCAAACCACATTTGATCTGGTCTCCAAACTACAGACAACAGTGTTATACGTATAGGTGTAACATCAGTGTTATACGTATAGGTGTAACATCAGTGTAGAATAAGAGTGAGTGTAATGCGTCTTGGTGCTCTAGCGCTCCTCGGCGTCTCCCCTCACTCTGTTTCTCGTGTTCTCATTGGCCGTAGCTCAGCGCTCACTGCCGCTCATATCCTGGACACAACACTTCTCACACTGCAGGATGTGGTCTCGTCCAGGTCCAGATAGTTCGCATGCTAGATATATTTCAGGACTCTGTGCGCCTCTCGGATTGCATCTGAGCAACTCGCACGTAGCGACCCAGAGCCGATTTGTCGTGAAGCCCAGATCGACTGTGACCGGAGTTTGTACTCTATAACCTCAGAAACCTGCCGCTGAGCAGACGATCAGGACTGAAGTCGTGTTATCGTGAAAACACTGCGTGTTTTGTATGTCCATCGTCAGTAAATAGAACTTTACTAAACGTCTTACTTAAAATGAAGACATAAACCGAGTAGCATCTTTAGAACCTGGCACGCACACTACACACATCCCCTCTTCGCTATATAACAGGGGTACTCAACTGGCGGACCGCGGTCCGGATCCGGACCCGAACGCAGTCCTGTCCGGACCCAATCTCATTCCTGATTAACTGGATACGGACCAAAACAAAACCGTAACATTTATTTCAGGGCTATTGAAAAAACACTCCGTCACGAGTGTTATGTTTGCCACCCCCCGCCCCGGGCTACAAGCCTGGTTGACGCTTCGCGAGCGGCGCGAGGGTACGCGCGGCGAAAATAACGTAATCGCTTAGGCTCCGCGCTGTCGGTTCGCGAGGTCGTGCACCTGTAACTTCGCGCGCGCCGCGCTTCAGCGCAATGAACAAAGTCACGTTTTCAGGGTTCATACACCTTTACAAGGTGGAATTCAAGCACTTGTACGTCACTTTCAAGGTCCATTTCAATATTTCCCAGCATGTTAAACATAATTAAGTTAAATATTTATACATATACTCGAAATAATTCGCTTTTTATCACATTATTTAATGGTTGTTTATTTTAAAAACGCCCAATCTTCACGTCTTCACGTTCTCATGTTTCGTCCTGGAATTACAAGAGGCTCGTATTTGTTAACCTAATACAAGAGAACTATTCAGTCAGACAGATATTTGTTGTGAAACCAAGTAGTTACAATTTCAAGCATTTTAAAGTACTTTAACCTAAATTCCAGCACTTTTCAAACCTGAAACACATAGCAACATTAAAATTGGTCAGGTAAATGTTCATTGTTTTGAGGGGTGTATCGTTTCGGACAAAACACCACAACACCCCTCAGCCCCCCCCCCCCCCCCCCCCCCCCCCCCCCCCGCCCCCGGACCTCAGGTCACAGGTATCTGCCAAAATTGGACCGCGGACAAATTTAGTTGAGTACGCCTGCTATATAAGAAGTCACTGCTCAGCGTCTGACCACACTTCCTGTTTTCTGTCTCCGCCCAGGAAGAGGAAAGGCAGAGGCTGAAGGAGGAGCTGGACGAGGCTAAGGACAAGGCGCGTCGCCGTTCCCTCGGCAACATCAAGTTCATCGGGGAGCTCTTCAAGCTGAAGATGCTGACGGAGCCCATCATGCACGACTGCGTGGTGAAGCTCTTGAAGAACCACGACGAGGAGAGCCTGGAGTGCCTGTGCCGCCTGCTCTCCACCATCGGCAAGGACCTGGACTTCGAGAAGGCCAAGGTAGCCTCGGTAGTTACACGCACACACCATTACATTCCGCTTGAGGTGCACGACTGGCCTCCAGGCTCATGACACGTTTCAGGTTCTGCTCGAAGTTCACCACACCCAGGTCGTAATGAGCAGGGAGTCATGATCCAGTTAGACTGGATACGTACAGGGTTTTATCATGTTTCTGTTTGTTGTTAGGACAGAATGCTTTAAACAGGCGTTTCTTTTAGTATCGTGCTTTTTAATATGTGTTCTATGAACTTTGAATTTTTCATGGTTAACCACGGTATAGCATTAATTCAGGTTTAATGTTTGCAGGTTATTTGTTGTGTGTTTTGTCTGGAGTTCCAGAATGATGGTAAACTGCTAATCCATCATCCGTAATCTCATCCTTCCTGTCCATCTCTGTCCAGCCACGAATGGATCAGTATTTCAACCAGATGGAGAAGATCATTAAGGAGAGGAAGACTTCGTCCAGAATCCGTTTCATGCTGCAGGACGTCATCGACCTACGTCGGGTAATCGGCTCTGCCAGCCAGCACCCCCCCCCCGCCTCCCGTTGTTCCACAGTCGGCCACGCCCCCTGAGTGAGGGATGTAGGCGGAGCCTCCTGGACAACCCCAGCCTGGGTGGAGTTAGCAGGGGCCAATCGCAGTTCGGCTCCTTAATGCAGGGCGGCTCCTTAAATGGAGCCGCTCCATGTCATAGGCTGATACGTCTGTCCGTGGAGTTAGAGGGGGCGGGAGAGTGAGTGTGGTAATGTCCTCGTGGGAGGAGGGAGACTAGGGTGGTGTTTGCAGTCCTGCTGTGTTTGCTTTATCATTGCCAAAGACCTTACCCTGTTTGGCCAGTCCAGATAGTGTCCGTGTGCGCGGGTGTGTGTGCTTTGATCTGCTGCACATACACACTCGCCCACACACACGCCCATACCTTACTGGAAACAGCCAAAGTTTTGTTTCTGTGGAATAGGGAGAGAACGTGCTGTTTGTGTTTGTGTTTGTGTGTGTGTGTGTGTGTGTGTGTGTGTGTGTGTGTGTGTGTGTGTGTGTGTGTGTGTGTGTGTGTGTGTGTGTGTGTGTGTGACCATGCGTGTGCTGACCTGCTGATCTCGTCGTCCTTTGATCGTGATTGCTTATTTGCTCTGTCCCCTCTGTCCTCCTCCCCTCTAGTGCTCACTCTCTCTCACCCTGTCCCCTCTGTCCTCCTCCCCTCTAGTGCTCACTCTCTCTCACCCTGTCCCCTCTGTCCTCCTCCCCTCTAGTGCTCACACTCTCACCATGTCCCCTCTGTCCTCTGTCCTCCTCCCCTCTAGTGCTCACTCTCTCTCACCCTGTCCCCTCTGTCCTCCTCCCCAGTAGTGCTCACACACTCTCACCCTGTCCCCTCTGTCCTCCTCCTCACCTCTAGTGCTCACACACTCTCACCCTGTCCCCTCTGTCCTCCTCCTCCCCTCTAGTGCTCACACTCTCACCCTGTCCCCTCTGTCCTCCTCCCCAGTAGTGCTCACACACTCTCACCCTGTCCCCTCTGTCCTCTGTCCTCCTCACCTCTAGTGCTCACTCTCTCTCACCCTGTCCCCTCTGTCCCCTTCAGAATACCTGGGTTCCCAGGCGTGGGGACCAGGGTCCTAAGACAATCGAGCAGATCCATAAGGACGCTGAGATGGAAGAACACAGAGAGCATATTAAAGTCCAGCAGCAGCTCCTCTCTAAGAAGGAGCCCCGCGGGGGCGTGGGTCTGGGCCCCCGCACCGGACCACATACGCCAGGCTCCCGCGGCAACCAGGCCCCCGATGAGGGTTGGAACACCGTCCCTATTTCCACCAAGACTCGACCCATTGACACCACTCGCCTCAGCAAGATCACCAAGGTACAGTCACTACAATCAGAACCTGCCTTAACTAGATCACTAATGTACAGTCACTACAATCAGAACCTGCCTTAACTAGATCACCAAGGTACAGTCACTACAATCAGAACCTGCCTTAACTAGATCACCAAGGTACAGTCACTACAATCAGAACCTGCCTTAACTAGATCACCAATGTACAGTCACTACAATCAGAACCTGCCTCAGTAAGATCACCAAGGTACAGTCACTACAATCAGAACCTGCCTTAACTAGATCACCAAGGTACCACACTACAATCAGAACCTGCCTTAACTAGATCACCAAGGTACCACACTACAATCAGAACCTGCCTTAACTAGATCACCAAGGTACAGTCACTACAATCAAAACCTGCCTTAACTAGATCACCAAGGTACAGTCACTACAATCAGAACCTGCCTTAACTAGATCACCAAGGTACAACACTACAATCAGAACCTGCCTTAACTACATCACCAAGGTACAACACTACAATCAGAACCTGCCTTAACTAGATCACCAAGGTACAGTCACTACAATCAGAACCTGCCTTAACTAGATCACCAAGGTACAGTCACTACAATCAGAACCTGCCTTAACTAGATCACCAAGGTACAACACTACAATCAGAACCTGCCTTAACTAGATCACCAAGGTACAACACTACAATCAGAACCTGTCTTAACTAGATCACCAAGGTACAGTCACTACAATCAGAACCTGTCTTAACTAGATCACCAAGGTACAGTCACTACAATCAGAACCTGCATTAACTAGATCACCAAGGTACAGTCACT
The DNA here is from genome assembly GCF_052324685.1 of Brachyhypopomus gauderio. Taxonomy (NCBI): domain Eukaryota; kingdom Metazoa; phylum Chordata; class Actinopteri; order Gymnotiformes; family Hypopomidae; genus Brachyhypopomus; species Brachyhypopomus gauderio. The sequence goes on from NC_135226.1 coordinate 13,519,608, forward strand.
ACAATCAGAACCTGCATTAACTAGATCACCAAGGTACAGTCACTACAATCAGAACCTGCCTTAACTAGATCACCAAGGTACAACACTACAATCAGAACCTGCCTTAACTACATCACCAATGTACAATCCAAGGTTTTGATGGTCAGAATCTGCCTTCTGACTGGATCACCGTACTCTTGTGCCCTGAGGCACAGTCAGTAATCAAACCAATATCCTAATCCACAGCAAAATCACCAAAAAAAAAAATCTTGTAGCTCACCAAGGTACAAGCAGTAGTCTAAGAATCTGTACTGTCCAAGGTAGTGTGATCCGATTTGCTGAGGCATCCTTTTAAGGGATTTGACCAGTATCTGTATATGACTGTGTGTATGAATGTGTGTGTATGAATGTGAGTGTACAGTTTGAATCCACCAATACGTGTATAATCCAGTATGAATCCACCAACAAAGTTCATGGCTTTTTTTATTTTCCAGCCAGGAGCGTTAGACTTCAGCAACCAGCTTCTTGCCCCGGGGGGTAAAGGAACATGGGGCAGCTGGGGTAAAGGAAGCAGTGGTGGTTCTGGAGCCAAACCCAGTGACCCTGGTGAGCTGCACACATGTCTTTGTCTGTGTTCTCTTTATTCTAGTGATGGTTGTTGATGCACAATCATCACTCCAGACGCAGTTCCAGTGATTATGCAGTTTGGTGCACTACTTTGAAATGCACATATATCCATTAAACCTCTGCAGCCCCTGCACAACGACTTCAAACATTTAAACGTCAGTTGCATTTGTCAAGTGGTGTCCGTGTTCATTGTTGACGGAGGTCTTTCTACACATCTGTTTCTCCAGAGTCCGGCCGACCCAGCACCTTGAACCGCTTCTCTGCTCTTCAGCAGCCGCCATCCTCCTCTTCCTCCTCCAGCCTGGATGCAGACAGGAGAGTGCCTCAAAGGTCTGTGCCCCGCTGTGTCTGTGCCCCGCTGTGTCTGTGCCCCGCTGTGTCTGTGCCTCGCTGTGTCTGTGCCTCGCTGTGTCTGTGCCTCGCTGTGTCTGTGCCTCGCTGTGTCTGTGCCTCGCTGCGTCTGTGCCTCGCTGCGTCTGTGCCTTGCTGCGTCTGTGCCTCGCTGTGTCCGTGCCTCGCTGTGTCCGTGCCTCGCTGTGTCCGTGCCTCGCTGCGTCTGTGCCTCGCTGCGTCTGTGCCTCGCTGCGTCTGTGCCTCGCTGCGTCTGTGCCTCGCTGCGTCCGTGCCTCGCTGCGTCCGTGCCTCGCTGCGTCCGTGCCTCGCTGCGTCCGTGCCTCGCTGCGTCCGTGCCTCGCTGCGTCCGTGCCTCGCTGCGTCCGTGCCTCGCTGCGTCCGTGCCTCGCTGCGTCCGTGCCTCGCTGTGTCCGTACCTCGCTGTGTCCGTACCTCGCTGTGTCCGTACCTCGCTGTGTCTGTACCTCGCTGTGTCTGTACCTCGCTGTGTCTGTACCTCGCTGTGTCTGTACCTCGCTGTGTCTGTACCTCGCTGTGTCTGTACCTCACTGTGTCTGTACCTCACTGTGTCTGTACCCTTCAGACGATAGTTGGTTTTGTTCACTGCTGCTTCACTGTGACTGTGTTCACTCCACTGTTTAAAGATCTGTATGTTCAGTCTCGGCTAGGTATTTTTTTTATTTATTTGACGTTCTCTCTCTCTCTCTCTCTCTCTCTCTCTCTCTCTCTCTCTCTCTCTCTCTCTCTCTCTCTCTCTCTCTCTGCCCATCTCTCACACGCAGGAACAGCTCTAGCCGGGAGCGCGGTTTCGAGCGCGTGGGCGGCGGCGAGCGCTCGGATCGTCGAGACGAGCGTGTGGCCGACCGTAGCCGCGCCCTCGCGGGCAAACGTAGCTTCAGCCGCGAGGCGGAGGATCGCGGTCCCACCGAGGCGGTGCGGCGTGTGGCCAGCATGACCGACGAGCGGGACCGGGCCATCCGCGAGCGAGCCCCCAGCAAGGAGACAGGTGAGCAGGACACTCGCCATGAACACAGGGCGCTGGGGGAGGGAGTAGGACCCTCACACCTCAAACTCTACGGTGCCTTTGGAAACACAGGTTTCTTTCTTGCCACCTTCTGAAGTTGAAAGGCTGCCATTTTGTTTGGAGTAACTTGACTTCAGGATACATTGTAAGAGTCTAAGAACAGTGCTACACAGTGTCCAACAAGATCATCTAAAGTACTGATCAATCAGGGCGGGGCTTATCCTCACGCTGCAATGATAGCTCTGTTCAGCCACGCCTATTTAAGAACACGACTCTTCCGAATTTTGTCTTTCCATTTCCTGCTTACTTCAGCCACTACTAAAAAAACAAGAGTTTTCAATCGAATGGAATCAGTGTGGGCACATTCACAATGTTCTCCACAGTGACGGCGTCTGTCTGCCATGTCCAGCGGGACAGACGGCATGAGAAAGTCTGTGCTGATTTTGTGTGTGTGTGTGTGTGTGTGTGTGTAGTAAGGAGAGAGACTGCCTCCATGCCCCCACCAGCCCCTTCAAAACCTGCTTTGAGCACCGAGGAGCTTGAGAAGAAGTCCACTGCCATCATAGAGGAGTACCTTCACATTAACGACCTGAAGGTACACACACATGCACACACACACACACACACACACACACACACTGCTAAAGTTACACGTGAGGGGGAAAAATGAGTGCGGCATGAATCCAACCCGCTGGGCTCCTGGTGTCTCTCCCCGTCCTGCAGGAGGCGCTGCAGTGCGTGAGTGAGCTGAACTGCGCCGCCCTGCTGGCCGTGTTCGTGCGCACGGGCGTGGAGTCCACGCTGGAGCGTAGCGCCATCACCAGGCAGCACATGGGCCTCCTCCTGCAGCAGCTGGTGAAGGCAGGAACGCTGCCCACCTCGCAGTACTACAAAGGGTACGGCCGCCTGATCCAGGATCAGCCCTGCAGTCGGCCCTGCAGTCGCCATTAGCTGCTTAACTTTGTGTGTAAACACTCATTTTCCTGTGTGTGTGTGTGTAGGTTGTTGGAGGTTCTGGAGGTGGCTGAGGACATGGCCATTGATATTCCTCACATCTGGGCGTACCTGGCCGAGCTCATCAGCCCCATGCTGCACGAGGGGGGGATTCCCATGGGGCCGCTCTTCAGGTGAGCCACGCCCTGCCACCTCAGCCAGGAGTCATACCCATACGTCTGATCATCTCGCTCGTGAATCAGGAATTTGACTCATAAAGAAAAAACAGAAACATAACTTCATGCTTAGGGTGCAGCGTGTACAATGCAGCCCATGAATTGCTGCTAGTCTTGTGTAGTTCCAAAACCGCAACTTATTTAACACTTTTTAAGTCAATGTTAAGTATACAAATCATTATGGAAGTCCAGTTTGTTTTTTTGTTTTTTTTAAAAAAGCATAACCTTTTTTTTAATTAAATGAATATCTTTATCATTTTATGAATTATACACTCACCGGCCACTTTATTAGGTACACACTGGGTTGCCTTCAGAATTGCCTTAATGTATAGATTCAACAAAGTCCTGCAAACATTCCTGAGAGAGTCCACTGTGGTCATAAAGGGATGAATGTGGTCAGCAACAATACTCAGGTAGGCTGTGGTGTTGACATGATGCTTAATTGGTACTAATGGGCTCAAAGTGTGCCAGGAAAATATCCTTCACACCATTGCACCACTACCACCAACCAGAACCGTTGATACAGGGCAGGATGGATCCATGCTTTCATGTTGTTGATGCCAAATTCTGACCCTACCATCCGAATGTCGCAGCAGAAATCGAGATTCCTCAGACCAGGCAACATCTTTCCAATATTCTGTTGTCCAATTTTGGTGAGCCTGTGTGAATTGTAGCCTCAGTTTCCTGTTCTTAGCTGAGAGGAGTGTCACCCGGTGTGGTCTTCTGCTGCTGTAGCCCATCCACCTCAAGGTTTGATGTGTTGTGCGTTCAGAGATACTTTTCTGCATGCCTCAGTTGTAACGACTGGATATTTGAGTTACTGTTGCCGTTCTATCAGCTCAAACCAGTCTGGCCATTCTCCTCTGACCTCTGGCATCAACAAGGCATTTGTGCCCACAGAACTGCTGCTCACTGGATATTTTCTCTTTTTCGGACCATTCTCTGTAAACCATAGAGATGGTTGTGTGTGAACATTTCAGTAGATAAGCAGTTCGTGAAATACCCGTCTGGCACCAACAACCATGCCATGTCCAAAGTCATTTAAATTATCTTTCTTCTCCCATTCTGATGCTCGGTTTGAACTGCAGTAGATCGTCTTGGCCATGTCTACATGTCTAAATGCATTGAGTTGCTGCCATATGATTGGCTGATTTGACATTTACGTTAATGAGCAGTTGGACAGGTGTACTTAATAAAGTGGCTGGTGAGTGTATATTATAGCTATGTGCAATTCAATTGTAATACAGTAAGTCATTTTCTGTGTTAATTGTAATGCCACAACCCCAAGTTTGACCTCTGACCCGCAGGGAAATATCTAAGCCGTTGGTTCCCATCGGTAAAGCTGGAGATCTTCTGGCCCAGGTCCTCACGCTGCTCTCTGGAGAAATGGTACGAATGTACATGAACCTGTTCCCCTCCCCTGGGGGTCCATCGTTTGTGGGGGGTGTGGCACGGGCACGAGTAGGGACTCTGTAAAGTCTTTGTCAAACTCGGCCCCCTCTAGAGCCATAAGAAGGTGGGAGCCATGTGGAGAGAGTCGGGGCTAAGCTGGAAGAGCTTCCTACCAGAGGGCGAAGACGTCAAGAAGTTTGTGACTGAAAAGGTATGATCAGTGGTTAGTCTTAACTCACCAAATCGTTTAATTATCTGAGTCTTCTTAGACCAGGACTGAACAGCCAGCACTAGGAATGGTGGTGATCGGAGTTCTTAGAGTGTGTGTGTGTGTGTGTGTGTGTGTGTGTGTGTTTAGGAAGTGGAGTACACACTGGGTGAGGAGTCTGTGAAGACCATCTGCAGTAAGAAGGCCCAGAGCCCAGAGCAGCTCTCCAAACAGCTCGATCAGCTGCTGGAAGACAAAGCTGACAACGAGCGCATATACAACTGGGTGGAGGTACTGCGGCACCGTGTGTCTGTCTGCACACCTGTCTGTCTCTCCGTGCTCATGCCGATATTAAGCACTGTCCCCTTCAGAATGACCTCATTACTGTCTGTCAGTAGAAATTAAAGTCCAGAATATTAACCTTTGACTGTCCTTTGCTACTAGTGACAGTGACAAAAAATCTGGTGTGGTAGCATTCACTGACTAGGTAGTACATTTCATGTATGTCTCATCACTGACCTTATGTTGACCTTTGACCTTTGTGCCTCGGGCAGGCGAACCTGGATGAACACCAGGCGACATCCGACGCTTTTGTGAGAGTGCTGATGACCTCCGTCTGCCGGTCGGCCATTATCTGTGAGTTACCTTTGACCTTTAACCTGTGAAACACTGGACAAATTGCAGTAAGGTTCAGCAGGTCATCTGACGACAGACTCCAGCGTCGGTGTGGTGGTCTCCTAGTTATACACGTGTGGTTCCATATCAAACACCACTAACGTTTCCAAACTCGAGACGGTCTCCAAAAATGGCCTTAAACCTGCAAAAGACTTTATGTATGCAAGTTCTGAACATTTTAGTCAGCTTTTGACATAAGGAGGCATTACCACTTTAATTCTACTCTTCTTATATGGCAATTAGTCATGACTTTGTCATTTATTTTTATGATTTATATGAATGATTTATAATAAATTATGATTTTCTACAGGCCTCCTGTGATTCCAAACACACTCTTGACTACTTGTAATTGTGTGAAAGAGAGTGAATGGCCATGTGGGTTACAGTCACACACACACTCTGAAGCATGTGTGTAGGAGCGTATATGTTAAAGTGTGTGTGTGTCTGTGTGTCTGTGTGTCTGTGTGTCTGTGTGTCTGTGTGTCTGTGTGTGTGTGTGTGTGTGTGTGTGTGTGTGTGTGTGCTCACGTGCAGGTGAGAACCCGTATAAGATGGACTCTAAGGAGATTTCCCAGAGGGCCAAGCTGCTGCAGCGCTATATTAAGGATGAACACAAGGAGCTCCAGGCTCTTTATGCCCTTCAGAGCGTAATGGTGCAAATGGAGCAGCCACCCAGTAAGTGTGTGTGTGTGTGTGTGTGTGTGTGTGTGTGTGTGTGTGTGTGTGTACGCTCCTGTTAAAGGTTGTTTGTCTTACTTTATTGTTTCAGTGAAAAGCAGAATTTGTCTTAATAAGGATGCTTTTTGTTAAATGTATAAATGTACTTTATACAATATAAATGTATTTTATGTTAATTGCATTCTTGGGTTTATGAAACCTACTATAAAAATTCTTCTTATTATTAAATGTCTCTGCCTATCTCCTGTCGCACCCCACCCCCCACCCCCGCGTGTAGATTTACTGCGGATGTTTTTTGACGTACTCTATGATGAAGATGTCATTAAGGAGGAGGGCTTCTATAAGTGGGAGTCTAGCAAAGACCCAGCAGAACAACAGGGCAAGGGTGTCGCTCTGAAGTCAGTCACCGCCTTCTTCACCTGGCTACGGGAGGCTGAGGACGAATCAGACAACAGCTAGATTTCTATCGACGCCCACCAGAGGGAATTTAAATCTCTCAATTGGAAAGCGAATCCTCCTGAGGGGAAAAGTATTTGAAAAGAGGATAAAAGAGCGATTATTCTATGGATCACAATATCAACTGTCTTGTTTTGTTTTGTTTAATGCTACAGAATGTTTTTTGAACTGAAACAATAACACAATTTCAACATGGAGGATAAGAAGCCTTATATGCTGCAGGAGGCCTCGTTCCATTTAGCTGCTTTTCTACATGAACTTCCTTCGGTTGCCATGGGGACACCTTTGACATCGCCCTGACGTCACTTAGTGGAATGCTTTCTTTATGATGTCACAATGGTGGTGAAGAACTTCCTGTCCACTCTGGCTGTGGAAAGCTGCTCAGTTATTTTTTTTTTTTGTTGTTGTTTCTGTTTGTTTTTAAATCCTTCATGCGTTACGTTGGACACTCATGGTTGAATGGGTGGTGTGTGGTACACAAAAACACTTTACACAGGGGAGCAGTAGCTGGTCTGGTTTTGCAGTTTCTCCTCTGCTTCCCTTCCCCAGTGTTAAGAGAAAAGAAATGGTGTGAAGTTATTCCCCACTCTCCACTTTTTTGGTCTTTTGTTTGACTACCCAGTAAAAAAAAAAAAGGCCATCTGTTGTGCATTCTGGAGCTACAGTTGGACAGTTCATACCTGTAGGCAGGGGGAGAACTGCTTCCTGTGAGCTTAGTGTTGCAGAAGGGGATGGTTGGGACATGACCTTATGACCTTTGACTCCTATGCTGCTGCTGAGGGCGCAGGCTTACACTGCCGCTACCCCCAAAACTGGTTTCACCTCCACTTAAGAAAAAAGACAAAAAAAAGAGACATGACTGAATGAAGGCTAGAGGGGAAAAAAGGGTTGCTCATCCCACTCTGTCGTGCATTTTATAAAGAGAAATCATTATTAAAACTTGAAAATATTTAGAGATCAACTAAAAAAAATGACAAAAGTGTTAAAATAATTCAAGCCAAAAGAAAATTGAAAGAATGAAGCAGTAGGAATCCTAAAGGCCTTTTCTGCTACCTGCAGTAGAAATGCATTTCAGGATAGTCCTGTAAATAAAGTTAAGCTTTTTGTTTTTGTTTATTTTTGTTTCATTTTTCAATAATAAAGTGCTAACTTTCAACGCCGTGTCCTCTCCCCCTCCCCCTCCCCTCTGATGGTCTCCTGTATTTCTGTTCTGTTGAGTCCCTGTGGTTTCGCTGTGTGGCTTGGATCTTCCTCCTGAAGTTTACTGACTTAAAACTTTTGTAAATAGATTTTGTTTTCTTTTTCTTTTTTTTTTGCTTTACTTTATTAAATATTTAATTAAGAGAAATTAATTCCTCTTTTCACATCTGAAACTGGAAAAGATAATAAAGAATGTTACCAAAAAATCAAACAACAAAAAGCAGGTGTTCATAATGGTACTGAGATGAGATGTTAAGAGAATGGAGAGATGCTAAGGTCTCCCCACCTTCTCCTCCCTCTCTACATGTTCCGTTACCTCTGCCCTTTTCTTTTACACACACTTTCCCTCTCTCGCACGCACACACACACACAAACACACACACCCTGAAAACCGCAGATGCAGGTATGCATAGCCATGGACTACTGAAGCACCAGAGACAAACCCCAGGCTCGAATCTTTGCATGTGTGTGTCTGCATAAAGTAAAACTGATGGATTTGTATTTATATTTTCAAAGCACAAATGGACCCAGGCAACTTGGGTGTTTAATGTATTTTTTTTATTTCCTAATGAAGTCTACTGATTTCAGTAAAAAATACTTGATAATACAAATAAAACAGTATACAAATCAGGGGGAAAAAAGACAAACAAACAAAAAAAACCTAGATCATTAGTTGTATGTTTTTGATCTGAAATGTAAATCAGACAATACCAAATAGTATAATAACTAGTGGTAAACTCATGAGATTTTAGGTACTTGCTGCTCTGATGTCCCAAACCAATGGTACATGAACTTAGAAAGCCTTATAATAATTTTTTAGTAATAACATTATTTAATTATAACGAATTGCAGTATAAAAAACATTAAATTGTGCCCAATTCCCATGCATCCCCTTTCATCCTTTACCGCCCTAACCTTCCATGACATCCCACCATGATCTCTATGGCAACATCAACACTCCCATCCCCTCCAGTGGTAACACGTCCGTTCCTCCTTCCTTCCGTCACTGGTCGTCAGGCTCGGCGCGGTGGCTCGGGCCGCTCTCGTCCCCCAGCAGGTGGGTGAGCTCCGTGGCCTCTGGCGTGTCCGTAACCCTGCGACTGCCCCGGTTGTCTCGGAAGGAGGTCAGTGGGGGGTGTGTTGTGATCTCATGCACCTTCACCACTCCTTCTATGGCCTTGTACAGCTACAAGATAACACAATGGACCCCGTGAGGCCAGACCGTGGTACAGTCCTATAGCTGCTTTTTAAGGTTTTAAGTGCAGATGTTCAGTTCGGTTGGGCTAAAAGTTGTTGCTAGTCTACAGGATGTTCTAGTTAAAAAATATAACTTCGTAAAACACCTTAACCAAAACTAATGTGTCTTTATAAGTACAGACAGGTGATGCAACTTTTCACATCACATACAAAATGGCTCCCATATATTTTTTTAACTAGTAAATCATTACAGTGCATTAAAAGGGACCAGGGATTGGCAAACCATTCTAGGGAGAATGATTGTCTTGTCTTATAACAGCGTTTCTTCTATTAAGTTTTGATTATTACCCACACCCATGCATGTGTAGTTGACTTCTGAAATCTCACCTCTTGACGAGTCACAAGTCCAACAAGTTGCCCAACACTGGTGACATAAGCCTGATCCAAACCCATCATGGAGAAGATATTGATCACCTGAACATCAGAAGGATTAGAGGGATGAAGAAAGTGTATGAGAGAGATAAAGCAACATGGTGTAAGTTGTAAAAAGGAACCATCATTTTATTACACCAATATATACACACCTTCGGCAATGACGTGTGTTCCATAAGTTGAATGGAGGCGGGGTCTATCTTGCAGTTGTTGAAGTTGATCTGCTCATCGAGTTGTTGCTCCTCCCACTCAACGGTTTGCACCTAGTGACAGAGTGACGGGAGGCGTGGTCAACAAAACAAAATGGTGTTCCTGTATGATCACTGTTGGGTTTTTATTTTTGTCACTCTCAAGAAAAACTGGATCTTGTTTTGTGGTATGGCTGTGTGTGCCTTCTATCGTGCAAAGTGTGTGTGTGCCCGCGCACTCATGTTTATTGGTTCCTTCAGTTCTTTGCACCAGACAGATCAATGTGTGTATACAGTTTGCATTGTGCTGTTACCCCTTTAGTAGTCAAGGTGTCTTTCTCATCGATGTCAACCTAGACAAAGATAAAAAACAGACCAACATTTACACTGAAGTCTAAAACAACATCTATAACAACTATGGCCTGGGAACAAAGGCTGGGACTGTGGGAGGTGAACATTTGCACAGTGAAGACTCTAGGCCATGCCAACGCGGTGCCTTTACCTCTACGACTGCTGCAGAATCAGCACAGGCCAGGCTCTTCAGGGGCACCTGGGAATCTTGGGAACCTGGGGGTGAAGGTTGAAGAACAGAGGTGAAGTGTTTTGTAAACGAGTTACGTTAGCTACAGGACGGCCATTATCCAGAGGCATCTTAGATGGACCCACAATCCAGCTAAGATATGATTTCTCAACCCACACCTTGGTACCCAATAGACAGTCCAATCTTCTCATTTTTGTTTTGTTCATCTATTCTATCTCCCTCCATTAACCAACAGATTAAAAACACCTGCTGCACTCATGTACTCCTGAGGGTTGGGTTGGGAAACCCTGTGCTAGCAGACTATAGTTCAGTGCTAGCAGAGTTCCTCTATGCAAAGCAGACCATAAATAAGCACATGTAGAAAGGAAGTTGTATAAAATTATGATTATCTTCCACACGATCCTTGCTGCCGAGATCCCATGCCCTCCTGCTTGAGATCTGCATTCCTGCGAACTCCGATCTAAAACTCTTGGCCCAGCTAGGCAAGGTGTGCACGAGCACCACAGTAGATCGTTAATTCAGCAAGTGTAACACAGCAGATCTCCAGGAACAGGACCTCGAACTGTGGATGTCGTACAGGGAGAAACCTCGGATAGACGGGGGAAGCCATGGGCCTCGGGGAAACACCAGGGGGACTGTAAAAGTGATCGGAAAAGAGGCTTACCAACAGGGTGAAGAGCACACCAGCCACCCCAGCTACAAGCCCATATCCACCTTTCAGTGGAGACTGTGGATCTGACATCTGCCATCTGTAGCCGTCTGGAGATCCATCAGGACAAGCATGCTCAACCTCGACAGTGCTGAGCAATGTTGTCTTTTCATTTAGTCTGTCGGTAGCAGTGATCATTAAATCACCTGACACTCATTCTGGTGAGGAGTACTGCGTAAATTGAAGGTGTAGATAGTTATCTAAGAAGCCAATTTACCTAAAATGGACTGATTTAAACTAAGAATATTCTGAAAATTCTATCAGCAGGATCAAAGTTCAGTGATGTGTTTGTGTGCATGTGTGCGCGTGCAGTCGTGTTTGTATTTGATGCTATCTCTCAATCTCTACCTCTTTCCTTTTTGTGTGGTTTGGTACTAAATGAGGGTTTGTCTGAAGAATCCTGAAAAACACACATACACATGCTTTTTGGGAGTGTTGGGGATTAGGGATCGAGCTGAAGGAGTTCAGTTTACCAACAGCACCATTTTGCCTTCGGTCTGAAACACCAGTAAGAACAGCGTCTCTATGGCGCAGAGTAGCTCAGACTTTGACAACAAATGGATGTTTCTCTACGATTGTAAGGGATCAGTACATAAAGTACATTAGATGCAGGACTGTAGATCTTTCTCGTTGGATAAGTACTGTCCTGCATGGACACAGGATAAGCATTGGTTCAGTTATTGTCTATTTAAGTGAAAAAATCGACCTGAAAAAAACCACAGAGAAATGTTAGTTGCATACTCATTTGTACGATGGGTATATTCATTGCATTGTGATATGAATATCAAATGCTCAAAAATAAATAGGCGACTTAAAATGCAGTCTCCCAGGCATACGGATTTGCATATTGGTACAGTCACTTGTCCATCACAAAGCCCCTCCCCTTGACCCAGGCCTGACCTCTTGACTGACTTTTTGGCTCTCATCTTCACCGCTGTCTGTGCTTGTCTGCTTTCCGAGCTCCTTCACCCGTGGGTGGCTGAGCTGTTGGGCCAGCAGCGACTCCAACTGGGGACGCTCGACCGAGCCCAGCAAGATCATGGACTCTGAAGACGACAGGGAGACACAGAGGCTGAACGTTGGGAGTAAACCAAGTCAGCCACCAATACCCCCCACACTGCTATGCTTCAGCTGTGAGCACAGACCATGCCTTTGATGCTGGTTGGAGAAGAGGATTGTGGAACTGTAGGAGGGGGAGGGGCTGGAGTTGTGGGCGGGCTCTGTGGATGTGAGAGGAGGGGGAGGGGCTGGAGTTGTGGGCGGGCTCTGGGTGTGAGAGGAGGGGGAGGGGCTGGAGTTGTGGGCGGGCTCTGTGGATGTGAGAGGTGGGGGAGGGGCTGGAGTTGTGGGCGGGCTCTGTGGATGTGAGAGGAGGGGGAGGGGCTGGAGTTGTGTGCGGGCTCTGTGGATGTGAGAGGAGGGGGAGGGGCTGGAGTTGTGGGCGGGCTCTGTGGATGTGAGAGGAGGGGGAGGGGGCGGAGTTGTAGGCGGACTCTGTGGATGTGATAATTGAGGCAGGGTGGAAAATTGATCACAGAAAAAATTTCTCATCTCAGTTTGAGGGGTTTAAATGAGGAGGAGAAAGCGCTTCAGGTGTAGTTTTTCTCTCCAGTGTTTTATATTCATGATTCCCATGTGTACCTGTGGACTTCACCAGAGGGAATGTTTTGAGGTTGTCTGTGAGCAGCAGATCGCGCAGGTATCTGTAAGTGGATCTTAGATTCAGGTATCTCAGGTCTTTCAACATGAAGTCCTTAACCTGGACATTTGACTTCCTACAGAGGAACACAGTGAGAGACAGAATGTTATGAAAAAGTAAAAGAGGCAAATTATACTTGTGTAAGAGTTTGAGTGTGTGTCACACAACATCCATCACACCAAACACACAAATGTTGTCTGCCATGATTTGACACAGTTCCTTGCCCAATACACACATTGGAACACATTCAGTTACTAGCTGTAGTGGTGTAGTTTACACTCTCGGTGTAGTGGTGTATCAGAGAGAGTGTGTGTAGGGCTGTAGGAGGGGCGTGTGGTGCTCACGGTGGGTGGTCCCAGCTCAGCTCTGACGGGTAAGGCAGTTTCCTGATGCGTATGAGGGTTTCATATAGCGATGGCTGGAGACTCTGGGACACCATGTTGGCCACAAAGACACAGAAGATTGTGGGGAAAATATAGCTGATCTGACCGGTCAGCTCAAACACAATCATAGCCGTGGAGATGGTGTGAGTGCTCGCCCCGGACATCGCGGCTGCGCCTACACACACACACACACACATACACACACACACACACACACACACACACACCAGCACAACAGGCAGAAAATGTGGTCATTTTTTGACTGATGTTTGGTTCTGTGCTTCTGAGATTAAGATGCACAAGTGGACATTGGAGGATATTTATGTATGTACCTTTATTTGTATGTATATTTATGTATCTTTAGAGGCTGAGAATGGTACTATTGTTTTAATAAATGTTTTATTATCATTTCAGTCCCAATATGTCACACTTGGCAGTAATATTCAGATGCTATAAACGACCTTGATTAACTGGATTGGGTGTGTTAGAGTTGGAAATGCACTGGAATACAATTGGCTTAGATGGTGATGTTTTTCATTACATTTTGATGAGTGCTGTGTTTCTAAAAAGCCCGCTGTGGTGACCAGCCAGGTAGTTCAGAGGCTGTTTTTATCTTACCTGCTACAGCATAGCTTCCTGGTACCACAGCGTAGGTGGTGGCATTCGCATGGACTCCAGGAGGTATGACAACAGCTGTGACTTCACCCACCAGCCGTCCCAGGCCGGCTCCTGATGACACAGTGACACACACCTATTTAGGTTTGGGTTTGTTAACTTCTCTTTCTCACTATTGCAGAAACACACACACACACACACACACACACACACACACACACACACACACACACACACACATTCATACTTACCGATGACGAAAGCCGGCACGAAAGCACCACAAGGCACAGGCATAGAGATTGCTACGGCTGACATGAAGAACTAGAAGAAAGTGAGACACAGTGTTGATAAGACAGGTGTGTGTGTCCGTGTCCTGACATTAACATGGCTGACAATAGGTATGATGATGATGATGATGATAATGATGATGATGATGATGATGATAAAGAGGTGGGGGGTTAGGCTGACCTTCATGACAACGGAGATGGTGAGGGTGACGAAGACGCTAACGTAAGGGTGTTTCCAGGCAACGGAGTGGTCTGAGTGGTCAAAATGATCTTCTGTGAGGTGTGTGGACCATGTGTAGTTGTCAAAGAAAGCCTCTAATGTCTCCCTCTGTGTCAGCTGTGCAGACACAACGTGACATGAGATGGAGACTAAAATACAGGGTGTGTTTATACTGTCTCTTAAAACAACCTGAAAAGCAGGTTGTTTACATCACTAGAGTTGTGTACAGGTATGTGTGTGTGTGTGTGTGTGTGTGTGTGTGTTTGTATGTGTGTTTTACCTCGCCTGCCATGAACTGTCCAAATCCAGGAGGAAATGTCAGAGTGGCAATCACAAATGTAACTAAAGCAGGATACACCAAACGCCTACACACACACACACACACACACACACACACACACACACACACACACACACACACACACACACACACACACACACACACACACATTCCAGAACAGATTATATGCATTCAGGAAAGACATCCAATCACATTCTCTTGCTTTCTCTATCCTACCTTCTTTTTTGTCTTCTTATCATTTTATCACTGTTTCAGACACACACTCTCATCCTGTCACTCATTCTGCACACCCACACACACATACACACACACACACACACGTGCGCACAACAGAAGATGGCCTGTAACATTTTAGATCACACACATAAATGAAGTACAACACTCACGTCTTGGCGAGGAATTTGGCAAACCGCGATTGGCCTCTTATGAAGCGAACCATGGTGCCAGTGAGGAAGACGAGGAACGCACTCGCAAGTCCACTCAGTACCCTACAGATAGAGAGGGAGGAAGAAGAGAGGGAACAGAGAGGGAGGAAGAAGAGAGGGAATAGAGGGAAGATGGGAAGAGGAGGCAGGAGTGCCGGAGGAGGTATGAAGCAGAGTGGGGGGGGCAACTCAGTGTTTCTTTCAAAGATAAACCGTATTTAAACGTCCTCAGTTCTGACGAACCACACTCCAACCACACTCCAACCACACTCCAACCACACACCAACCACACTCCAACAAAACAGGAAGATCACAAAGCTCGATTATCCATCTGACACTTGTAAACAATCCCACTTTACAGGAAATGGACCAACACGTGATTCAAGAAGCAGAGTCTTCAGAGCATTTTCAGCACTGCAAACTTCAACGTAAAGACTCAGAGCTCATACCCGAGGATGCAGAAGGAGAGCAGTTCTGAGAGCTCGTAGGGGAATTCCAAACGGTAATTCGTGTGGAACAGAGGAGTGATGGTTTCTGTGGAGAAGAATGAAGTTATTATTATTATATATAATAATATAAATAAATAAATATTAATAATAATATTTATTACTATATTATTACTTATTCAGCCCTTCGTCTTATTATTGTTTTTTTTGTCGTTGTTATTGAATGCATTATAGGAAAGGGCATCCCATGACATCTCAATATATCTGATCATTTTACTTCAAGTCTTGTGATGAATGTGAGCAGAAAAGTCCTGGGCGCTGCTTCGGGAAGGGGGGGGGGCTGCTAACAAGCTCTTTGGACTTGACACCATACAACTCTCAATATACAGTTCTCTCTCCCTGCACCATCTTTCTCTCTCTCTCTCTCTCTCTCTCTCTCTCTCTCTCTCTCTCTCTCTCTCTCTCACACACACACACACACACCCACCAAATTGTCCACTCCACACTGGTAGTAGTCTGAAGACGAAGGCACTGATGGTAGCAGCAAAGTATCCTTTCCAGTAGTTTTTCACCATTAAGAAAGACGAGGCGACCTCGATACTGTAGAGCAGACCTGAAACATACACACACACACACACACACACACACACACATTGTAAAGAAGGTTAGGAACAGCAGCCTCACCCAGTTTCACACATAAGCTCTCTGCCCTCTCCCTCTCCCTGGTGGTGTGTACCCTGTATTCCACACCTTTTATATGCCCCTCACACATCCACCTGGGCCACTCAGCAGGGGTTCATCCCGGCCTCCACCGGCCTCCACCCCATCCTGACAGGCACACTCTCCATGCCCGTAATGTCACTTCTGACACCATTTGTAGCGATACACACGTTCACATTCAAGCGCTACACCCCACTCCACGAACCGCAGCACAGGTCAGCACTTCTCTGTTCTAACCGGCTTTATTCACACATGTGGCTCTGTGAATGTCAGGTGTGTTGGAGCAGGACACACGCTAATGTGAGCAGGGCAAGGGGCCCATCACAAGGTCCATCTCCTCACCTCCCACAGGGGAGCCGAAGCAGGCGGCGATACCCACAGCACTGCCGATCACCAGTAACTCTGGAGTCAGAGAATCACGCTGGAACACAAACGTGACCAAGGTTATCAACCTGACACGTCAGACAACACGCCGGACCAGAAGAGGTCAGTCGTTCTGTATCTTAATCAGATGCCATGAGTCAGTAAACCCCGAAGCAACTGTTACACTGGGACAGTAAATAAGGGTTATGGATAAATGAGGATTAGACATATATAATATACATAAATGATATATAACATATAGTACAAGCTTAAATGAAAGGTTTTACAGGTGTATTTGTGGCTGATTGTTTTGTTTATTGTTGTGATTTAAAGGTACCTCCTTCACACCACCGAGGAATGTGGCAAGTCGGTTCAGCTGGACGGCACAAATACCTCCGATGTGCACGAAGGGACTCTGGGAAGAGACAAACAAACAATAAATATTCAAAGTGATAGAGCAGGGGTTAACGGAGGAACCAAAGAGAGTCTCTGTGTCAGTGTGTGTGTGTGTGTGTGTGTGTGTGTGTGTGTGTGTGTGTGTGTGTGTCTACCTCCTTCCCTAGTGGCATCCCACTGCCTAAGGCACAGGTGAGACCAACTAGTTTGGCTACTAGGGTGTTCAGGCTGAGATGATCTTTGACCATGCCTCCTTTTACGATCGTCTTTATCTCTGGGATTCCAGATCCTGTCAGGGTTGGATCACAGCTCATTAAGATCCGATATACGCAGTTCACTCATATTTAGTGTGTGTGTATGTGTCTGTGTGTGAGTATGTGTGTGAGTTCACCTGCAGCCTGTGGTCCTACGAGGTAGGTGAATCCTGCCGAGAAGCAGATGAGTAGCACAGGGATGGACACCCAGGCCAGGTACTGCAGGAACACGTTACTGTGTGCTACCTCAAACAGCCACAAGGTCGCTAGAGACAGAGAGAGACATTTCATTCATTAGGAACAGTGGTTTTCACCTTAGGGCTCATGGGCCCCCAGTGGGCTGCAGTGGTACCACTAGGGCAGGGGTGGCCAACCCGTCATAGACCAAGAGCCACTTTTCTTACTGTGTTACGGCAAAGAGCCACATCGTACATGGGCGAGTGTAATCTGTTGAGCGGGGGGGGGGGGGGGGATTGGGGGGGGGGCCAACTCGCGAGCCGCGGGTTGGCCACCCCTGCACTAGGGGGATGTGGGTCAAAAGTTTCTTTCTTTTTTAATTTTGCAAAGTAAAAATCCTTCCACTATATATATATTTCAACAAACTTAATTTTGGATGTTACAGATATTATGTTAATTATTTGTAAAAAATAAAACACTATTTGTAAGCTGGTCCTGTGTATTAGCATAGTAATATGTTAATGTTATGTTAATTACTGCAAGTCTGGGTGAAAGAGAGAGAGAGAGAGAGAGGGGGGGGGTGATAAAAAGATTCCAAGGTTTTTTGATTCTGTGGATGGAGAAGATGGGAGGCAATTGGTTTCACTCACACACACACACACACACACACACACACACACTCACTATGCAGGCCCAGCTCAATGCCGTACTCCATGGCCCAGCTGAGGAAGGCTGTGATGACGGCCAGCAGAACGAGGATCATCCAGTCCTCCATTACATGCAGCGCCAGGAACTTCTCTCCTTGTGGGCTGAGGACTGAGGTGATGAATACACACACACACACACACACACACACACACGCACGCACGCACACACACACACACACAACCATGATGTTAAACGTGAGTGATGTCATAACCCTAACAGACTGCAGAGAAACCATCAATCATGGATTTCAATTTACTTTCAATTTTGAAAGTGTATTGCAAGTTTTAGAGGATCTTTCCCATCGTTGTTTCTTCATCTAGAGACGCTGCACTACTAAACATACAAACAATGAAGCAGAAATGAACCACAATGAAGAGTTTGTAAAAAGAAACAATAAAGTCATAGCAATATCAGTGACTATGCAACCATCTGGCCAGGAAGTATGCACAGTAACACACACACACACACACACATGGATTCATTCACTAAACATATACACAGATGCACACATACATACATAACAAGACACATGCATACACCAATATCAGTGCATACACAGATACACAGATTTACACATTTAGAAAGACATACACACAAAAATACAAACTGATAGTTGTTGACAACAACAGTGGGATTTACAGACAGTGTCCTGCTGCTAATCTCTTATATGCCTCCCCTGGCCCCAAAACAGTCACAGATCCTGAGAGAGTTCAGAGCCGCGTGTGAGAGCATGTACGTGAGACCACAATGTGAGACCAGCCCGACGCCCTGAGCAGCTGTCTGAGACCACGGACGTGTCACTATAGAAACACTCTGAAATATCAAACAAGCTCATAAGCCGTCATGTTCTCTGTGCCTACAACTGCTTTTTGCGATTGCAGCTTTTGTCAAAGTGTCAAATTTTCCAACTGCAAAAAGTCTAGCATGTCTGACGACCAATCCTGATTGAAATAACAGGATTCGGGAACCTTTCCAGCTCCCTGCAGGTGCACAGGGAATATCACACTTCTGCAACACGGTCGTTTATGGACTAGGGTAGAAATGATTATCCAGAGGATCTTACTCCAGAGCTGCCGGACAACCAAGCCTTGATGATACCAGCACCACGATCTACCTGCTCCTACAGGTGAAATACAGGTGTGACACAGCACCGTAGCAACAGGAGGAGTGTCCACAGGAACTCATCACTCATTGACAAACAAGACGAGCATGCGCACACTGCAGCATAAGCCTTAATCTTAATCTGGATTTAGGTGTGGGAGCACTGTCGGCTGGCCCTGGTACTGGGGTGTTGTGTAGTGAGTAGTGCAAGGTGTTAAGAATCTGTGACATCTGAGGAAATAATGCCACTGTTCAGGAAATAATGCCACTGTTCAGGAAATAATGCCACTGCTCAGGACGTTTAGGATCTGATTTTCATGGATGCCTATGATAATCTGGAATAAGGATTAAGAAAAGTACATTTCCACAGCAGTAATTATCAGTTGGATCTGGTCAAAGTCAGCACAGCACTGACATTCTGAAGCTTCTGCGATTACTCACATCTGAACTTGTTCCTGCCGAACCTGCCGGGGGGGGATTTGTTCTGTTCTGTTCCAACCTTTTTGAGTTGGCCCTCATCCTCTGGGTCATCCGTGTAACACACAGACATCTGTTGAACAGCAAGAAGGTTAGAATCCATGGAAACACGTGCACACACACACACACACACACACACACACACGTCTGCCACACAAATCACATATCCACATGCAAATGCATACACACTGTGCACTCTGCTACTGTAGCTAAATATTACAGTAACCAGAAGAAGGTCATTATGCATCTTGTTTTTTTTTCTTTGTTTCATTGATTCCTTCATTCTTCTTCTTTGTGCATGACGTGCACAATTCTTAGTAGGAAGTGAATATTAAGTCCACTGATCTTCCTTTCACTCCTGTTCCTTGAACTGTTAGTGGTGACAGCAAGTGGAGTTTCTATATGAGTTTCTATATATATATATATATATATATATATATATATATATATATATATATATATATATATATATATATATATATATATATATTGCTGCCTAAAGTCTGTTCTGTTCAGAACCACAACACAGGAAAGAAAAATAGTCTTTACAGTACGATAGCCACTGGAGCACCAGTTATCTATTCTAATGCATCTTAACAGGTGTAATGTTCAGTTGACAGTTTGAGAGCACTGAAAATAAGTCGATAAACACCAAACTAGGTATTCAGAGCAGAAATTAGGATCCACCAGAGATTACAGATTAGGCAGATAGATGCTTCTCTAAAAAGTCTGTATGGACATTTAAATCTCCATACCTGCACTTCCACAAACACACACACATACACACACACACACACACACACACACACACACACACACACACACACACACACACACACACACACACACAAACCTCGTGAGAAAATGTTTACAATCAACACAGTACTTGATGGGTAGTGGAATAGGTGGAAGATATACAGGACAGGCAATTCAAGGCAATGCATTTTTTATTTTAACTGATTAATATATGGAAAGGTTTTTTACTTGTATATATTACATGGTGCTGTAACATAATGTAGCTGAGAAAACCTTTCACAAATTCCAACAAATATTGAGCAGGCAACAGGTTATTAGTTTGAACAATGATTTAAAAAACCTATTAAAAATGTAAACAAATAAATAAAATTTACATTTAGTATATAATCAATCACACATCACATTACCACCTTGAAAAAAAAAACTTTAAATAAAAATGAATAATTATAAATGATCAATTGTAATCTCCCCTCATCCCATAACTGCACAATATCTACAACCCTGTGGTGTTAGGACCGAGCACGGAGATGGAGGCAGTGACTCACCAGGGGTTGACACTGCTGCGCGCCTTTATCTCCCGCCTCTCCGGTCATGGCTGCGGAAGCGTCTCACCTCCCACTGCGACCGCGGTGTGTGAGCGGTCAGTGGTGGTGCGGCATTTTATACGGCCACATTCATTTGGTCCAGCGCGACCGAGGCGGGACTACAAACACAGCACAAGACTCGCCCTATTTTTCCACTACGATGAACTTTGACTTCTCCAAGAAAAAGAGTGACTGTGTGATTTGAAGGTTTTGAAGCCTCCGGCGCCACTTCTGTGTCTGTAAGTTACACTTTAAAATACTCTGCTTTGCTTTGTAAGTTTAATTAGTATAGAATGAGTATAGAATATAATAGAAACGGCGGATAGAAACACCGTCTTGAGTTGTTTAGCTGACATTTTCCCTCCAATAATTAAATATAAAAGTAGTTTGTTGTTTGATTATTTTAATGAGAGCTTCTATAGGCACGTCGTGACTGTGAAGACAGTAATGCAGATTAGGAGCGTGATTTAATTCCAAATAGCTGAGGTTTAGAATAGGTGAGATTTAAAGTTATGTGTTATAGATCCAAATAACCCAGGACATCTCAGCAGAGCACCTGCAACCTTCAGTAAAACTGAACGCTTGCGATTAAAGTTGTCTTTTATGCCTAGAAAACAAACTAACAAATAAATAAGCAGGCAGACAGGCAACCAGTCACTAATTAACCAACGGGGAGTGTTTAAATTCAAATGACAAAGTTTCATCCTACATTTTAATACAATGACCCAATATGAACAATCTCTTTTTGGACTAGGACACAGCTGGACTTGGACATGGACATAGCAGCATAGTCTTCCATTGTCTTCAGCCTACCCGTCCATCATGGCAGGACAGAGGTGTTTCTGTCTCCGTCCCCTCTGTCCCCTCTCAGTGTGCTGCATCACATTGTTCAGACAGCAGCTCATAAAATACACTAATACATATTACACCATTCAGACATCAGTAACATAGTCCACACATTCATGGTTTGGTAGCTGTTTGTAAGTTAGACAATTAACACTTTAATCAACTTTGAATGTTATAAGCACAGGCCTGAATTAGCCTGATAGCCTGCAGTGTGTACGTTATGCATTTTAATAACCTATAAAGCATTCTTGCTTGCTTTGTGCGTAATAAAAAAAGAAAGTGACACTTAACTACAGATTCACCAATTACACTATGAAGAGCTTTTAACACCGTGTCAAATCTGTTGCAGAGAACCCACGTGTTAGATGTGTAGAACACAGTTTTCTTCACAGCCAGAAACTGGTGGATTTTAGCATCCTTGCTCCTTAAGTTTAGGCTAAAGCTAAAGCTTATTGTGAGTGGATGTAAAAGGTTGTGTCTGTGTTAACTGCAAAGCGACCTTGGGTATATTGAAAGGCGCTATATATAATAATAATATGTAAATTCAGTCCTTCATTCCTAAAGATACCATTTGAAGCATACATAAAAAATACAACTAAGCCATTAAAAACAGACGCTAAAGCAATCTTGCAAAAATGTTGTGTAATGTTGTGAAATGATTGTGCTGACAACATAGCCAGGTCATAAATGACCATATTATATTTCATCATATATACGTTCATCAGAGGAATAAGTACATTCTGTTCTACCAGCATTTACGTTCTCCTGACTGATTGGTTAAAAGTCATGTTTTGTGTGAGCCCATGTATAAGAGCTTTTCTGCTAGGACAAGTTCTGGTAAATAAATTCTTAGTAAAATTTTGCATTAATTAAATGATTACACTGGACACAGTTGCCAAAATCTAACTTTTCAGCATTCTTTTGATACTATAATCGTGATCCACTTTATTATAAACAATTTGTAGAGTTTGGAATGGTAAAAATAGCACAAACTGGCATCCTTTAAAATCCTTTTAACACTAGCTGTCCCAGCATTTTATTTCCAAACTTTTTTTTGACTACTGTGCTGTGACAGGCTGGGTATTTTTAAGTGACAAGCCAATTTCAAACCAGCAGATTTACTGGACCCTGTAATTTCACACAAACACATTTGTCACGCAAACCTGATTCACGTGCACAACACCCACTACCACGCTACTACCACGCTACTACTACCACACCCACTACCACGCTACTACCACACCCACTACCACACTACTACCACACCCACTACCACGCTACTACCACTCTATTACCACACCTACTACTGCACTACCACCACACCCACTACTACCACACCCACTACCACGCTACTACCACTCTATTACCACACCTACTACTGCACTACCACCACACCCACTACTACCACACCCACTACCACGCTACTACCACTCTATTACCACACCTACTACTGCACTACCACCACACCCACTACTACCACACCCACTACCACACTACTACCACTCTATTACCACACCTACTACTGCACTACCACCACACCCACTACTACCACACTACTACTACCACACCCACTACCACGCTACTACCACTCTATTACCACACCTACTACTGCACTACCACCACACCCACTACTACCACACTACTACTACCACACCCACTACCACGCTACTACCACACCTACTACTGCACTACCACCACACCCTCTACTACCACACCCACCACCACACTACTACAACACTAGTGCCTGTGGTTGGAGACCGAGATAGAGGGTGACTGGTAAATGAAGCGTAGCAACACATGGGCATTAGTCTGTAGACATCCACCAATAAAATGCACATTACAGTAATGTAGGCCAGAGAGTGTTGGTGCAGCTAATGTATGGTGGCCAGGGACTGCACGTTTAGGGAAGAGCCAGATTTCTACGCCTTCTAAGCCCTACTGACGTCAGCATGCCCTGAAAACCCTAGATTCTAAGATATATATATATATCAATATAGCAATATTTTGCTTAGATTTGAAATGCTAATATAAGCAAAAGAAAAAGGTTTAACATAAAATTGAGAGAATTATTAATAGAACTTGGGTGCTTTGGAAACACTTATTTACACAACAGTATGCATTGTTCGCACTTCAGCACTCCTTGATAACAGTGCAGGGAATGATCAGACTATAAATACTCAAGACTGCTGGACAATGTCTCAAATATTACAGTACCACCAGGATCAGGAGTGGGACCCAGACAGCAAGTGTACACATCACAGAACTTTCTGCGGAAAAAGAATTCAGCTTCTGTGTATGTGAATTACTGGGAAGCTTTGGAAGTATTCTCTATTTCTAAGAACAACTCAGACAGCGACTGCTGAGTTAGGGCAAAACTGAACATGCCCACTGAAATATGAAGTATTTATATGACCTGAAAGTCTATATGAAGTGTAAGCTTTGAAAGATTGTTAAATGCTAATATCGCTCTTTTTCAGTATAGGTCTGTGTTTTTCCAGGGTTGAGAAGTTTGAAGCAGTTACACTTTAAGTCAGTGTCTATACGGATCCATGACAAAGAATGCAAAGTGTGTTCCTTATATCTCCTTATTTCAAGTAAAAATATAACTTGGCACAAGTAAATATATATAACTTTGCATATAAAAATTAAAAAAATGTAAATGTGCCATATTTTGTCAATTGTGATTTTCACCCCAATCGAAATTTGTTCTCCACATTTACCCATCTGTACAGTTAGAACACACACACACACACACACTAGGGGGCTGTGGTGCACACGTGCCCAGAACGGTGTGCACCAGAACCACTAGACCACCAGGGAGAATTAAAAAAGTTCTGGATGTGGGATTCGAACCTTAGAAGTCTTCATGTTTTGTTTGCAATAGGGAGCATGTGGCTCAACACGTTGAGCTAATGGAGATAACATAGGACATGTAAAACAGCAGCTATTACTGTGGTCTGTGTGAGTATAGTGCAGATCTCAAGTACAACTCAGATAAGCGTGTCTGCTGTGTGTGTAATAAATGCAGGTTTTTAAACTGGGAGAGTTTTCATTTAAACTGGTAGAGTGTGTATGTGTCCCAGGAAGAAATAAAAGACTCCCATAAAACACAGACACAATTAACACTGTACATACACACCTCAAAGTCATAGTCCAGGGTCACACACAGCTTCTAGCTTTATTAGCCTGCAGCTAATGCTTATGCAGCTAATGCTTATGCAGGTAATGCTTATGCAGGTAAAGCTTATGCAGGTAATGGTGATGCCATACCGTATCAACAGAGGCCATGGTTGGCCAAGGCTGTGTGTTCACACTCCTCCACAGTGCTCCGGGACACCTCTGCAGATGCCAGCCAAAGGGTTATAACTGCTGTTTGCTGTTTTTGATTAAAACATTTCCACTGTTTTCTGTTACTGTTTTCTTTGCCCGCACTATAACATTAGCTTTGGATTTAAGTTTAGGGGAATCCGCAGAGATAGAGAAAAGCATTACTTCCAAGGTTCATCTCCAAATGATCGCTTCTTGGTAGGAGCACTGGGTTACTTGAGAACTATGAATTACATTCTGAGGTAGGTAGAACTGAATCGCCAATTGAATGACCGAGATCACAGAATAAACAGAACAATCGGTTTCCCTCAGCAACTGAATCATCCTTTATTTTGGTCCAATTTACCTTGGTTACTTCCAGCTGGCAACCCTTTTGTTGCTGTTGCTGCTAAACCATTTCAGAGAAAAACTGGAAATGCATTCTGCTGAGAGATACCACAGAGGGACTAAACAGAGACACTGAGGAGAGACGACTTTTTTGGTAATATTTCACATCCAGAGAGACTTACATACACAGTGCTGCTTGAACATCTGTGAAACACCAAAACATGGTCATTGTTTTCTAAAACAAAAAAATGAACAACTAAATCCCAATTTGTAAGGCCAACCTTCCAAATAAGGGACATGCAGAAAAGATACATTTTCATTATTTAATCAACAAAAGTAATTTCTGAAAATCTGCCAAGTGTAAAGTTAAGTGAAATCGTAGTAGATGTGGCACCTGCTTTTACAGCCATTACTTCAACCAAACATCTTCTATAACCACAAATGAGTCTCACGTCTGCTTTTGGGGATTGTTGCCCGTTCCTCCTAGCGGAACTCCGCCAGTTGAGGAACATCTGGTTGGAGGAACATCTGGTTAGTGGAACATCTGGTTGGAGGAACATCTAGCATGTACTGCCTGCTTCAGATCTTGACACAACATTTCTATGGGAGCAAGGTCTGGACTTTGACTGGGCCAAACCAGAGGGCTAATCTTCCTTCTCTTAAGCCATTCCTTGGTAGTTTTGTTAGAGTCCTTTGGGTTGTTGTCTTGCATAATCCATTTCCATCCCAACTTCAACTCCCAGGCTCATGGCATGACATGAGGTTCTGGTTAAGAATTTACTCATAGGCCTGGGAACTGATGATTCCCTGGTCCAGGCCCAGAGGCAGAAAAGCAGGCCCAGACCTTCACATCTCCACCACCATCTCAAAAACTAGTCACCTGTGATTGCGGCCAAATAATTCGATTTTGGATTCATCTGTCCAGAGAATGGACTTCCAGAAGGCAACTCTCCCATGAATGCCATGTCTGTTGATTTTTCACCTGATTGTAGACACATGTACATTTGTCCCAGATGGTGCTGCATCTATCTGGAGGTGATGTGTGTGTTTGGCCTTTACCTGAATTATTATTTTTCTGGTACTTCTTGGTGTAAGTTTTGATGGCTGTCCACTTCTGGGCAGAGTTGTGATGATGCTGAGTGTCCTCCATTTGTGAATAATTTGTCTTACAGTGGAGAGGTGAAGCTGGAATCTTTTGGAGATGGTCTTGTGGCTTTCCCCAGACTGATGGGCTGTCACCACCTTCTTCCTCAGATGTCTACTTTCCTCTCAGCATCGTTGATCTGTGTGTTTTACGCCTTGGCACAACTTTGGTTTGGTAGGTTTCCTGTCTCTTTTATTCAGTGTGGCTCAAATCTTTTTCCAAGGATTGGTCTGCTTAATTGATTACCTGAGCACTCACATGTATTTCACCTCAGTCTTTTACCTAACTGACTTTACCAGTGCAGCTGTGGTTCATTTAGTTTTTTTTACATTTACTGATTCCATGTTCCATGTAGTCTGCTGGCAACTCACATTTCCCTGAACACAAACCTGACATTTCATATACAAAAACTGGTGATGATAGAATAAGAACATCATGGTAAAACAAAAGAAAAATCTAAACTAGTCAAGGAGTTCACAAACATTCAAGCAGCACTTTATATCTCAGTATTATACAATGTGATGTGTGCTACAAGGTGAGCTACAAGAACACACCCCTAGTGGTATAAAGTACAAATCATTTGAATGAGGGGAAATGTGTAATACAGTGACATTCTGTACTCACAGTGCCCCATCTGAAATCCTGAATTTGTGAATATTTTTGGATAAAAAAAATGTATTTGATTTTTAAATTAATTTTATAGTAGCTACTTACCTGGCAGGGGTGAGACCATGATCAGGAAGGTGGTTCACCCAAGGTGAGGCTCAGCCATTGCACTCAGGCTGTGCTGACCCTTGCGATTTCCCTAAATATCGACTGCATAATTTCTGGTAGTGGGGGACTGCGTTCACACTCTCCCCTGATACATTTTTTATGGGGCAGTCATGGCCTGGTGGTGGGGAACTGGTCTGGTGACCGGAGGGTCGTGGGTTCGATTCCCAGACCTGAGGCCATGACTGAGGTACCCTTGAGCAAGGCACCTAACCCCAACTGCTCCCCGGGCACCGGGCTAGGGCTGCCCACCGCTCTGGGCATGTGTGATCCACAGCCCCCTAGTAATCACTAGTGTGTGTGTGTGTTCTAACTGCACAGATGTGTAAAAAGCGGAGGACAAATTTCAATTGCAGTGAAAAATCAAAATTGACAAAATATGGCACATTTACATTTTTAGATTGTTGTGGTGAAGGAATTTGGGAAAACTTAAACAACATTTTGGT
Organism: Brachyhypopomus gauderio; assembly: GCF_052324685.1. Classification (NCBI taxonomy): domain Eukaryota; kingdom Metazoa; phylum Chordata; class Actinopteri; order Gymnotiformes; family Hypopomidae; genus Brachyhypopomus; species Brachyhypopomus gauderio. Next base: position 13,547,210 of record NC_135226.1, read on the forward strand.
TTTTCATGACTTTGGTATGTAAGGTAAGAACTATCCAACTTAATGATGTGAATAGGTGCTTGCTGAATAATGCAAACAAAATACAAATTAAAAAAAATCCATTAGGATCAGTGACCAGTGTGAGTGCTTCAGTTATCGGTCACCCCTGATTGAGCCCAGCACTGTCCAATCAAAATCTTACTATGGGCCTTTAAATCAGGTCAGAGAAGAGAGATTCCTGAAGATCTCATAAAAAGGCCATGTCCATAAAAATGTCCAAGTAAGTCTACCTCACAATGATTAAAAATAATACATTTCTACTTTTGGGATGGCCTGATCTAAGTCTACACCTAACCCCTGTTGAAATGTTCTGGCACCTTAAATGCACAGTTCATATTTGAAGACCTACACGTCAGCTGAAGCAGAATTAAGAACTACAGAACAAGTTTGGGTCCTGTTGTTGATGCTAAGGGAGGTATAACCCTCTATTAGATGGAATGGGGCATCTTTCTTCACAGAATGATTGGGTGTTTATGTATCATTTCATAATACATACATAACATGTCTACCCCATTCATGTATTTCCCCTAAAGTGAATATGCTCTGTGGATGGATATGCTGAGGATATTTGTGTTTGATACTTTGTGTGTTGTTTTCTGTGTGTATGAGAGAAAGAGTGTTTATGTGATATTTCTGTGTGTATGTGTTTGTGTTTGACACAACACATTTGTCTGTGTAAGGAGTGTGAAAATAAAATATTTTTTTCTGTGGGGTTAATAATTCTTTTAATTTGTGTTTTAAGTGAAGGGCTAATTCACATTTAAATTTTCACCCTTCAATAACAGTAGAGCCTGTGTTTGTGCCGCTTGCTCATAGGAGGGATAAAAAGTTTGAGGATGATTAAGTGCGACCTGTTGCACCACTAGATGGCGATCTAACCCCAGCAATTTACCAGACGTTCAAAAAACATTTTGAGGTATTGTGTGTAGTTAAAAACTATATTCCTTTTTACAATGTATGAAATATATAAATTGTTTACAAAAAAATACATAAGCAGATAAAATGCTGAATTGTTCATGCATGTTTGAGTCTGTGTCCATGCATGTGTGAGTTATGACACACTGCAGTAGAGACTCTAAACACTGTAGCCATTAGCCTGCAGCATGGCTGAGAGAGTGAGACTTAATCATTAGTGTAGCCTTGTGTGTTAGTGTGTGTGTGTGTGTGTGTGTGTGTGTGTGTGTGTGTGTGTGTGTGTGTGTGTGTGTGTGTGTGTGTGTGTGTGTGTGCGTGTGTGTGCGTGCGTGTGTGATAAATATATATATATATATATATATATATATATATATATATATATATATATAAATATATAGGTTATTGTATGTATTAGAATGAAATGTGACCGTCTTAAATCCAAATCAATTGTGCTGTACTACAAAACCAGAACATCAAACACTCTGCCAAATGCGTTAATGTTTGTACTTTATTATGCCCATATTTTGTGTGTGTGTGTATGTGTGTGTGTGTGTGTGTTAAGCTCCCCCTTTATCCGTTTACCTCTGCTTTCCACTCCTCCTTTTTAATAATCACACTCTCTGGAAATGTGTGTCATTCTTCTTGGCGAAGGATTGAGTGCTAAGGTGCTATGCTGTGCTGGGCTAACTGACAACCAGTAAGGTCACAAAAGTTACATTGATAATTAAACTGCATTTATTCACTTATTAATAATATTGCATAGTACTGTATATATTTAATATGAAGCAATAAGTGAGACCTTGAGCAACCCTGAAGTCAAGGGTTCAACTTTGAAATTTACAAGCACTTACAATTGTGTGGTTCTTTGGTTAGATTATATATATATATATATATTCTTGTTTAAGCAGTATTTCTGACCAAGTGAGCAATGATTCTTTTGTTAGATGAGAGTATTCCTAATTGTCTAAGTAGTGATTCTTTGGTCAGATATGCAATGAAGTGATTTTAAAACATCTTGTTTGTTTTTCACACTGGGCTCCATCTTAAACTTATCTGTGTGAAAGACTGGGAGTTGCGTGTGTGGGAAGCATGTGGGAGTGTGTGTGGGGAGTGTGTGTGGGGAGTGTGTGGTACTGTGTGTGGTAGTATGTCTGGGAGCTTGTGTGGAGAGCGTGTGTGGTAGTGTGTGGGAGTGTGTGTGATAGTGTGTCAGACCCTCCTGGTGACCTAGCAGCCTGCATTAATTCTACCGAGACAGAGCTCTGTATGTATATAGAAAAATTGGACATACTATTTTATTATTAATAATTATTCTACTATTACTTAAAAAATCTAATTGAATGTAAAATAAGGAAGGTGATCTGATTAATATAGTTAATATAGAGTTATTATTGATACAGTTTGAGTTGCTAATGGATTTGTGCTTAGTGGGTTTGTTCCTTGCTTTTTAAAATTCTGTTATTCATTCGTTGGTTATTTATTTGAGTCTGAACTTCATAATGGTTCTGAAAACAGATATACAGCATGATACTGGTCATAATGCAGAATCTAGTTGTTATGATTCTCTTCCCGAGAACAGCAACATAAGCCCATTATACTCTTATTTGCAGATGAGGTCAGGGGTCACTGCTACTCATGTTTGGTTGGTTGGGGGGGGGGGGGGGGGATGGACTGTCTGTGGTTGGACCATGTTGTTCTCCATGGTAACAGCCTGGAGCAACATTCATTGTACAGTCAACAAAAGAGTCTGTCTTATGTGTCTGTGTTCCCGTGTTTTACTTGTCTGTACCTGTCTCTGTGTCATATCAGTACTCACCGGTGTCTCTTCACTGTCTTACGCTCAAAGGGCCTGCCCTTGTGCTTTATATGTAAAGGTATTGTGACAGATCTGGTATACCTGAATGGTGGGGAACTGTCTGGGGTTTTAAACCTCTGTGGGCTTCAGGTGAGCAGAAAAATGTCTTCAAGATGGTACCACAAGTGGTTCGGAAGCATGAGAGAATGATGCGAAAAGCTCAGGCTAGTCTTGTTTTTGTGTCATAAATAGCTTTAGAAACAAGATTAAGACTTTTTTGTTATATAAAATATCAGGCAGAGATGGAATGAATTCAAGATAAAATCAAATCATTAGTGATAGTAACCTGAATGAAATTAAAAGTTCTGTGAAGAAAGTTCCTAAAGACCGTCAAGGAAAGGACGAGAATCACTTCAGAGTGATTTTAAAGCTGCCATCATGGATCTCCACAAACATAACATGGATATTAAGTCATAGGCTATGAAAAAACTAAATGAATGTGCTGATACATAGAGTTGATGATCTGGAGAAGCTTGGCTCCCTTCCCTGAGGGAGTCAAGAGGAAAGGTGCATCATTCCTGGAAAAGTGGCTATCTACCTCAAATCCACTACTAAGAATCAGACTTTCCATCCGAAATAGAGCACAAATTGTGCAGTTCTACAGTGGTAAAGAGAGTTGTAGAGATGTATGGAATAAATGTTAATAATTTTATTTGTTGAATAGAACCCACGAAGAAGTTACATGCAACAATGGAAAGCTAAACTAAGCAAAAAACAATATTCTAGAATATTCTTTAAAGTAACATTAGAAGTAGAGTATGTAATTTATTGTTGAAGCATTTCTTGCTATATTTTTATAATACTCTTTACATCCCGATATTTAATCAATTCGGTCCGATGAAATTATTCAATGGTGTACCTGTCTGCCTACCTACCTGCCTATCAAAGAACCTGCCTGCATGCACGTGCACTACAGTTTGCAAGCGCACACATTTGCTCGTGTGCGGACAACATACACATTGCCAAAAGCTAGCGGGCTAGTTCCCAAAGAATGGTGCCATGGACACCTACAACAGCCTGTACTGCTGAACAGAGGAAGAAGAAACATGAAAGAGGCTGGGGAAGAAAAAGGGTCAAATAGTTTTTGTCCATACCTAGCACAAACCTATCTTCGACATCATTAATATTTTCAAATATTAATCATGACTAATTAATAAAAATATAATAAAGTTTACATGTGTTAGAACTACTTCATGCTTTGTGTGTATGGCGGCAAGCCTAGTGAGTGGTTGTGATTTAATGAAGGAAATGAAGGAAACCTGGAAAGGACACTATCATATGTGGTTCCTAAAGAGCTGTCTTACCTCAGACTATATCTTTACAAAGTTAGTGCCTCAAGGCATGAATGGGTTGTACCATAACTAATACATATGGACCAAACAGGCTATATTCAGGACACTTCTCCTTTTGATAACATTTGCAGACTTGCAAAACAAGTTCTGTTACCTTTGTATTTATTCACGGTACCTCAATGAGTGCATTTTAGTCCACGATTCCTTAATCAGATTGAAAGGTTTTATCATGACTCTAGGGCAATGGTAGAAGCTAATAATGAAATATCCCCACAGTTGCTCCTAACATGGGGAGTCAGGCAATGCTACTGTTTGTTCCCTCTTTCATTTACTTTGGAAGATCGAGCCGTTAGCTAAAGCAATTAGATCTCATCCCTCTATCCCTCATTTCACTCTGTGCTGTATCTTGCATCAGACTCTCCTCCACTAGCCCTAATTACTTTGCTAGAAGTCTGATATGGTTATAAAATAAACATGAGCAAGATTCAAAAACTTGCCAAAGCAATATCCCCTGCTCTTGGAGCGCTAACACGTTTATTTATCAAAGCTTGCAAATGACCAATGGCTTTATTTGTACAATTCAACTGATGCTTCTTCACTCAAAAGTGTTGAAACGTTTAGAGATGGAAACCACTACACAGTTCATTAAGTAGTGGTCTAAATTGCATTAAAAGTAATGTACTACCAAAGTTGTACCAAAACATCCATTTTCAAATTCTCCCTGCGGTTTTCTCCAAGAAAATCTGCAGTAGGCAGGTTTGTGTGAAAAAAAATACCTAGAATTAAGTTTAACTTTGCTTAAACCATAAAGAAGAGTTGCAACTCCCAGAATTCTATTTGTTTGATGGTGCACCCAAACCAGAGCCTTGTGGGTATGGAAAACAGGCCCTGGTCCTGGCATGAAGGAACAGTGAGGATCTCCACAGTGCTGAAACTCCTCTAATGTCTTTTATTACACCATTTTACCTGCTGACTCACATACAGAAACCAATTTCCAAATAATTTGTTTCTGTAAATTTACCTCTAAGTTCTGGACAATAATCTGAAAAAAAATCTGCAAACCTTTTATAGCTCGGTGCCATTTTATCATAACACAGGTTATCCACACCTTCAGTCATCTATATGAGGAAGGTGCACTAATGTCCTTTAACAGCTATGGGAGAGGATCCTTCTTTCTACTATACATTTCTTAAAGTGCTTGCAAATGTTGAGTTATATGACAACACAGCAAAGTGGTACCTGCTCTCTCAGTGCTCTGCCCTTAGATGATAGAATAAAATGCAAGCAAGATTGTTCAGCTGTTATCTGTGGCAAACTATCTGAGTTATATGGCAAGCTATCCATGGTGATCCTATTTGCTAAAGATTTGTAATGTACAATCCAACATGATGTGTGGGCAATAATCAGTGAAAATTCACAAACTCTATCCTACAACAGTCAACATAAATTAATCCAATTTAATATCATTAATTTATAGCTCATTTCTGAAAGGTTGCTCAGAACTAATACCAACTTTTCAGTGTACTGTCTGAGACGCAAGGTGGGAATTGGAACTTTGTTAAATAAGGTCTGGTCTTGCTCTGACCTGTAGAGATATTGAAAAATAGTATTAGTCACTATCAGAGAAGACTCCAATATAGACACACTCCTGTGACCAGGGCTCACTTTGTTAGGTGATGTATCCTTAATCCACACCCCTCTACCTCTGCAAGAAAATGCTATTTAATGAAAAAGAAAAAAAAAACTTTGTGATATATACTTACACACAGAATCCAGGACAAAAGTCCCATGTTACCAGTGTAACTTTCTGAATGTTCTCATTTTCTAGTAATAATTAGTCATAATTAAAGTAATTACAATTTTAATTTTTCCATGATTATTTAACCGTTATTTTATTTTCTCACTGACATTAATATCTCTTCACTGTAAATCAGCTTTTTAAATGTATAAATAAACATTACTGTCATTATTACTAAAAACATCTTGGACTTGGAAATCATGGACTATGGGCTTCATCAATATCTTACTCTTGCCGTCTTGCAATCACTCCATTGTCTTCTCTGTCCTCTGTCCCCTGTTATTTATGTTCTCTGTCCTCTTTGTTCTCTGTCCTCTCCAACTGTCCACACTGGTCTAGATCTTGTACTCACCTGGTCCCTGCTGTCTCGTGTCCCCACAGGTCCAGAGCTGCACCATGCTATCGTCCCACTGAGCGATGAGCCAGGCATTGGGTCTGATTTGCTACGTCAGAAAGGTGCGGGTACGGGAGCATGAGTCTGCGCTCGCTCTCCATCTAAAGCGTCTAGATATGTGCACTGAATACATTTCACAGCTCTCTTGTTGCACGGAGAATAGGGCCCGGTCAGTGGTCAGATTCGCTAAACCACTTTCTATAAGTATAGCTCACCTCCTCCCCTTTAATGTGATTCACATCATTAAATTTCACTTCTCAAATCCAATTCCCACACTGCTGATGTGACATCACTGTTCCCACACGGTGTGCCAGCTTGCAGACTAATGATTCCAGGCCAGTTGTAAAGCAGATCTCCCATTACACTTTGGCTTCTGGATTGGATTAAAGTGCTCAAAAATGAAATATCCATATTTTATGAGACAAAAAAAATAAAACAGCGTGATGACTATGGAGAAAATGGACGTGGCGATGAAGGCAGGAGTTCCCAGTGTCATTTCTCGCTCTTCCTAACCCAGGCTGGACATCACTGCATCACTACCTTCTGAGCTTCAGCTCACAGACTAAGTTGAACTGTACATAATAAGACATGGCTTGCAAGGCCAATCTTTGGAACAACGTTTCAGACGCCTGAGACCGCACAGTTGCTTCTGTCCCAGTTGATGTCTTGCATAACAAGCTAAACAAACAGACACGAGTGGACTTGATTCAGACTTTTTCTCTTCTAAAGAGAACTAGCACAGTGTTCTGAGAAACGTGTGGAGACTGTTTATTAATAATAACAGACACATTTATATTTCTGCATATCCCTCAGATGTTTGGACACCTGAGGAATTTGGAGGCCAAGTCAACACCTTGAACTGTTTATCATGTAAAAGTAACATCCACAAGAATTTCAGGACCCAAGGATTTCAAGCGGAATGTTCCCCAGAGCATCACACTGTCTCCTACAACGTACCTTCTTACCAAAGAGCATCCTGATGCCACCTCTTCCCATGAACCTGGCAATCACTTGCTGTGAAAGAAAATGTGATTCATCAGATCAGGCCAAATTCTTCCATTATGCCATGGGAGTGGATACCGGTGAGTATGGACACTCTGGCTGGCACACACAACAGTGCCCTGTGTGTCCTGGCCAGTGATGTTCAAAAGTCTCAAAATACAAGTCCAAGTTAAGCCATGAGCTTTTAGATTAGAGTACACTCCAGGGGTGTGCGACTTTGCACGTCACAGACGGTAACGGGCGGTATGCAGACGACTGTAGTAATGATAATTGATGGATTGTAAGAGTGGAAAGGGCTGGGCTTGTCATAACTGGGACGATCGGTGTTTGTAGTAAAGGGCAGCGGAACTGTTTGGTGTGTGACTGTTGCTGTGGGCAGAGAGAGAGAGGTGAATGGTGTTGAGAATATTCTTTAAAAACAAAAGTAAGTTTCGTCTTGGATTGAAAAACTTTATTTTAGCAAAATCACACCTGAAAACGATTTAAATATCACTAACTGTGTAATTTTGCATGCTCAAACGTGTCACTCATTTTCATTCCGCGATGGTTATTTGTCTCTTGTCGTATAACGACCGTAAAGTGGTGGACGATATTGGACGAACATGTGTCCTCCAGATACTAGTGTCAAAGTAAAACAAGGTTACTCATTAAGTCATTAAGTCTTGAACATTTATTTACACACGTATTACCCTTGTGAAGCAATAATTGTGGAGAGAAAAATACAATTTATTTACTGTTAAAATTACAGTTGAAACTAAACAAACCTATCTCAGGTGCCTTATGAAGTTTGATTGTTCCAGTGTCTTTAATGTTGTGGCTGTGTGTATATATATCATATTTTCTGAAATCTTTTAGCCTGTGTGTCATGACTCGGATCTTTCCATAAGCATATTAATGTACAGGTACAGAGGCCTGTTCCTACCTTACTGCATCTCACACTAATGGGTCATTCTGAGCAGTGCATCTAAAAAGTACTGATGGACCAAGCAAGATTTCAAGGAGGAAAAACATTACAAGCTTAAACAAACATATTTCAATGCAGATATGCTTTTTTTCGGTTTTTTCTGGCTTTCTTAAGTTAAGAGGTCAGACTACTGAATGATTTTTCAATATGGAACTTGACACCAATGTAAAGCCATATTTATCCTGGAAGTCAGGATTAAAATTTTTGAATCTCTGCATCTACATTACTACAGTACTACAGTACATCTGGATTATTCTTTATACATATATACATACACACTCATCTGCCACGTTATTAGGTACACCTGTCCAACTGCTCATTAACGCAGTGTTGAATCAGCCAATCACATGGCAGCAAGTCAAAGCATTTAGGCATGTAGACATGGCCAAGACGATCTGCTTGAGGTGGATGGGCTACAGCAGCAGAAGACCACACCGGGTGCCACTCCTGTCAGCTAAGAACAGGAAACTGAGGCTACAATTCACACAGGCTCACCAAAATAGGACAACAGAATATTGGAAAAACATTGTCTGGTCTGATGAGTGTCGATTTCTGCTGCAACATTCAGATGGTAGGGTCAAAATTTGGCATCAACAATATGAAAGCAAGGATCCATCCTGCCTTGTATCAACGGTTCAGGCTGCTGGTGGTGGTGGTGCAGTGGTGTGGGGGATATTTTCCTGGCACACTTTGGGCCCATTGGTAGCAATTGAGCATCGTGTCAACACCACAGCCTGCCTGAGTATTGTTGCTGACCATGTCCATCCCTTTATATCCCTTCATAGTGTACTCATCTTCTGATGGCTAATTCCAGCAGGATAATGCACCATGTCATAAAGTGTGAATCATCTCAGACTGGTTTCTTGAACACAACAATGAGTTCTATGTACTCTAATGGCCTCCACAGTCACCAGATCTCAATCCAATGGAGCACCTTTGGGATGTGGTGGAACGGGAGATTCACATCATGGATGTGCAGCTGACAAATCTGCAGCAACTGTGTGATGTTATCATGTCAATATGGACCAGACTGAGAAATGTTTCCACTACCTTGGTGTGTGTGTGTGTGTGTGTGTATGTATGTATATATATAACTGCAGTACAGTACGCAAGCTTCCCAGAGACTTTGTGTATTACACTGCAATTTTTACTACCTCTGTATCTTTTACCACAGCACTTTTGGAATGTTTGAGTTAAGTTTAAATACAATCCCTCTCTCTATTATAAGCCACAGACTATCATTCTTATTTACAGCACAACTCTTCATATTCCAAGACCTGCAAAACTCCTTCCCTTACTCCCAGGTATTAAGACTTAAGTGCATTTGTAATGAGAACAAAGCCTTCCTCTAGAAAAGTAAGGAAATGTGTGAAAATGTTCAAAGCTGTAGATTTTCTAATGTTCTAGGCGCTGTCTCTGCCGACCTGTAAACAACAATTGAATCTCTTACAAATAAAACAATGGCTAATTTTCTAAATACTTCTGAATCCTCCAGGGTGATCTGCATCTCTTTGTGATGAGCCTTCATTAATTCCTACAGATGATCGGTTTAGATGTGTTACAAGTAGATGCATCAACACATCTATTAAAATTACCAGGACAAAAACATTGATCATGGTCCTTTCCTCCACAAGCATTACTGCTGGAGTTTATTATATTTCTTGCTAGAGATGTAATCAGATTTATATTGAAGAGAACAAGAGAACACTGAAGAGAAGCTGATTGTTTCATTAAACACCTTCAGACCATCACAATTAAGGATTCATTGTAAATTTTAAAATTAAGAAATTAATTTTAAATTAAGTACATTTACAGGGACAAGGCATGTTAATGTTCCATTCCATTAATGGCACATCTGTTTGCGTTGCCTGTTGTTGCTATGGCAGCAGTGAAGTTAGGGAGCTCGAACATGAACCATTTCACCACCCTGAATTTCAGGAGTGCTTGGCTTGCACAGCTGATGAACTTCTGTCGGAAACATCCTGCTTCTCCGGCTTCCCAAGGCATTTGGTCACATCCGCATTTTCTGGGAAGGCACTGGAGGCAGCGTGGAAAGATGTGCTTACTGGGATCACGTGTGTAGCAGGAAGTGCTCACTCTCTAGGGCTGCTGGCCGCCCTCACTCAATAGCCAGTGGGTAGGAACCGGCAATGACTAAACCTGTTGGGTGTCATCATCAGCATTCTGAAAGGTCAACTGCAGAAGTGTCTGGGCAAGAGAACCTCGTCTGGGCGAGAGAACCGTTATGACCGTGGACACGTTCCCTTACGTGGGCCTTGTTAAGATGCAGAAACAGACACACATGTAATACTGTACTTGTGAGGTCTTTCTGCCGTGACTCGATAACAAATGAACCATATTCATAGTCTTCTAATGTCAGGGACAGAAACAACAGTAGAGACGGGGACTGAAATAGAGCCAGATATGGGAGACAGGAGGAACATGGAAGGTATGGTGTAAAAGCAGTGTGATTCTGGGCACAGGGCACGGTGGAGGTGGTATTGTTCTGGGCACAGGGCACGGTGGAGGTGGTATCATTCTGGGCACAGGACGTGGTGGAGGTGTTATTGTTCTGGGCACAGGGCACGGTGGAGGTGGTATTGTTCTGGGCACAGGGCACGGTGGAGGTGGTATTGTTCTGGGCACAGGGCGTGGTGGAGGTGTTATCGTTCTGGGCACAGGGCACGGTGGAGGTGGTATCATTCTGGGCACAGGGTGTGGTGGAGGTGTTATTGTTCTGGGCACAGGGCGTGGTGGAGGTGATATTGTTCTGGGCACAGGGCACGGTGGAGGTGGTATTGTTCTGGGCACAGGGCGTGGTGGAGGTGGTATTGTTCTGGGCACAGGGCGTGGTGGAGGTGGTATCATTCTGGGCACAGGGTGTGGTGGAGGTGTTATTGTTCTGGGCACAGGGCACGGTGGAGGTGGTATCATTCTGGGCACAGGGCACGGTGGAGGTGGTATTGTTCTGGGCACAGGGCGTGGTGGAGGTGGTATTGTTCTGGGCACAGGGCACAGTGAAGCAGAGATGGCACCAGAGAGTAGGGTGTGGTAGGTGGCATCTTCTACACCAAAGACAATAGGCAGAGTGCTGGCAGATATGGAGATACATACAGACTGAGAGACCCCTGGGCAATAGACACCTAGTTCCTCTTACATAAGGTACTGGGGAGTCCTGGTGGTTGGCCAACATGGAGGTATCAGGACCCAAAAGCGATGAGACACCAGGGTGTACCTAGAGCAACCCTCCTCTGTGCCGGTAGTCTTCTGCTTCCTCAGGAAGCACGGCGAAGTCCACCTGCTGCATGGTGGGTGGTCAGTTATTCTCTCGCAATGACATCTAGGCAGGAAGCAAATGCAGGAAGTGGAAACAAAGGTATCAATACATAAACATGCACAGTAAATGGATGAGATTATACATACACGTCATACGTAGGAATCAAAGGTATGCAGGTGACGACAACAGTGATGAACCAGACTAACAAGGGTAACCAGGGTAACCAGGGTAACCAGGGTAACGCCTGGGAGCGATAGAAGGTGGGTAAGAATATGACAACGTGAGTTGAAAGCAGAACAAAATTAAAATGTAATGCACAGATGTCGCCGTGGGAACCACGATGCCAGTGGAGGGGCAACCGTGACACACACACACACACACACACACACAAAAGATCTGAGAGGTTACAAATATTGCAAACAAATATGTTTTGTCCTTGCAAAAAGAACAAAACACATGCACACAAACACACAATGACCAAAACATTGTCCTTACAACATTCATCATTCATGTTGTTTATTTATTTATTTATTTATATTGGTTTTGATTACTTTTAGTTTCTTTTGGCTTAAGAGAGAACAGAACATGCTGTGTGTATGGATGTGTGTGTGTGTGTGTGTGTGTGTGTGTGTGTGTGTGTGTGTGTGTGTGTGTGTGTGTGTGTGTGTGTGTGTGTGTGTGTGTGTGTGTGTGTGTGTGTGTGAGACTGTGAGCATGCTTGCGCACCCGTGTGTGTGAATGTGTGAGGTCAGAGTGTTTTTGTTTTGCAACATGCATAAGTACAAATGTAACTGATGCTTTTAAAAAGCACTAAAAGTGCGGAGACTGAAAACAGGATGTGAAGAGCAGGAAACGAAAGAAATAAACATGTGAATCAGTGAGAAGAGAGAGAGAGAGTGATGGAATGATAGATGTAGGAGGATGACATGTGAACGGAGAGAGAGGAGCTCAGGTGTAGGAGTGTGTGGGTGAGGAAGACAGACTAGCAGAGAGAGAGAGAGAGAGAGAGAGAGAGTACTGGAGAGAGAGAGTGGGAGAGTGAACGAAGGGAGATGGGAAGAGAATGGGAGAGGTGATAGAATTAGAGTGGCACAGAGAGAAAGAGAAGCAGATGGGGAGAGAGAGAGAGAGAGAGAGAGAGGGGGAGAGAGAGAGATGCTCTTGTGCCTGCCGAGTTGCTGTGTGGTACATCACAATGCTGGTGAGTGCCTAATGCTGTTTATTTCATATAGAACAGAATGTGGATGCAGAAAAATTGTAACATGTGGGAAAGAGGCCACTATAATAAAAGAGGCCACTATAATAAAACACATTGTGTTTACCTCTCTATCTATCTCTCTCTATCTCTATCTATCTCTCTCTATCTATCTATCTATCTCTCTCTCGCTCTCACACACACACGTTGCCATCTAGTAGCTAACTACAGAAGTTGCTTATTTCAGATGCACTCGTCTGCTCATAAATACTGATATCAATGTTTGTGTGCATGTGTGTGTCTCTTTACAACAGCCTCTCCTCAGTTTTTTCTGTATCACTTTTGTGTTTTTGACCTCAGTGACGTGCACTGCTCTGAACGCCCTGACAAACAGGCACTTTATACACTGAGTGAGGCTATAAACAGCTATAACTGTTTGACTGGCCCTCTGTAGACTGAGTGACCCTATAAACAGTAGTAACAGTACTATAAGGTCTGCACCTCATGAATAATCTCAGATGGGCTAATCCCAGCAGCACTAGGCCTTTCTTACTGTGCCACTGTCTCTGTTCAGACATGCTTGGACCTGGACCAATATGAGCCTCGAGGTGAAGAGTCACCATGGAGACCTCCATAATAAGCACCAATGAGAACGGCATTCTCATACTGCAAATGAACCCCAATGAGGGTAATCAGTTAATCAGCCTGGCAAGCAGCCAGTAAAATTAAAAAAACATGTGCAAATTAATCAATCAGACAACTGATTAAAATGAAACAATCAAGACATCAATAAATCAATCAGTTAAAGTGTCAATAAAACAACCAATCAAACGTTAGTCTGTACACACTTAACTCAACAATTTAGGATTTAATTTGTCTTGCTGAGATTAGATTTAATCTGTGGATCAGTGATGTGTATGTTGTGGATAGACGTGGGCATTATAATCAGGGTCACATGACGTTGCACAAAGCTACTGCCCTTGATAATGCTATTGGCCAGGAGCTGGAACTGACCAATGAGGAACAGATTTTGTTGTAGAGGAATGTTCACCTTCTCCCACGTACATTCGAGAATAAGCAAAATGACAAATATTTAAAAACAAAATGAAATGTATCATCAAGAATAACTCTAAGTAACACGTTCGTGTAGAGAGGGAACAGAGGCTGATGATGGTGCATCTTTAAATACCCAATAGGGTTCTTTAAAAGTGTGAAATCCTTGTCTTTGTTGATTGGTTTGCTCTAATTTTCCTAACTTACTTTAATTCTCTATTTTACCACTAGGCGTCCTGCCATCTTTTTGGATAACTCATTTGCCCTTGGAGAACTCAAATAATGTAATTTACCAGAGTCAGCTGGTCAGCTAGCTAATGCGAAAACAACAATGCCACAGCAGATAAGACCCACGTGTCGGGTCAGACTAATTTCAGCGATGTCTTCCCTTTCTTCCCTTGTCAGCATGGACGCATTTAGCTCTTAAATATGTACAGAGAGTTCGGTACGGCCTGGTATGAGCTATATCTATTAGTCAGATTTACTGGCCTTTTCTTGGGTTTTGGAATATGTTTACCTCATCTCTTCCTGAGAGCGATGGGTACAGTTCAGCACACTGCTGGTGCCCAGGAACATCTCTACTCACACACACACAGCTCAATTCAGCCTCTACTCACACACACACACAGCTCAATTCAGCCTCTACTCACACACACACAGCTCAATTCAGTGCTTCAGCACAATAACATAGAAATGGATTGTGCACAGTAGTATAAAAGTAGAAAATGTATATTCTAAATATTATTCCACATTCTCCCCCTTTTGAACATCGATCACAATCTTTTTTTTGATGATGGAAGTATTTTCCAATAGTCATCTATCAGTATGCTCAATAACTAGAATAATCAGTTAAACATTGATTATTATACATAGAACAAATTTGCTAACCAAATAAATCAGTTAAGGCTTCATATCCAGTCTTTCCCTAGAGATGGATGAATGTCTCTCTTCACTTTTCCAATCAAAATAAGAAAATTCCTGTCTTACTGGCTCACACGGTAGTGAATTCATCACATGAAATCAGTAATGGAACTTGAAGGTCCTTCTGAAATACAATAAATATTATGAGGCACTATAATCTTATGAAGGATCGTTATACTCAAGTAAGAATCTTCCACACATTTGTTTCCAATGCTGTAGTCATTTGCATTGATATTCCAAGATCAGTAAGTAGAAAGATACTGTCACTCAGAAGACCACCATGAAACTGTAATTTTTTTTCATCTGATTTGTGTTACACTTTATTGTAAGTCATGCAATTGGACTGCAGCTCCAAATGTTGTGGTTTCATCATCACCTTTCAGTGACCTAATGTCCCCACAGTCTAGGGGCCCAACTGTTTGGTATCACATATTCTCTTGATACGAGCCCTGATTCTTTTCTTAACTTCTTCTACCTCTTGGGGTTTCACACCGGTCAGAGCGTCTCTCTGGAGGTCAGAGTAGAGTAGTACCACTTCACTCTGTCCACAGTTGGATGTGTCTTTAGATCTTCAATGACCTACTGGGTTCTTCAAATGGATTGCAGTGCCTAATGCTACCTTTGAAGCGTCTTCAACTACCACTACCATTTTCCCTTTCTTTTCTGTCATATCAATACTGTCTATGTAGATGAGTTCAATTGGACCTGAGGGACCTGTGTGTCCAATTTGGGGATGAAATGTTTATATACACAATGTTTCCTATAGGTTTCACAGTTAGAAACTATATGGTAAATTGTTGGTGAAAGGCTGGTGAAGGTGAAAACCAATGTTGTTCATTATAATTTACAGGATTGGTCACTTCTCATTGTCGATGTCTTTTCTGTTGTGTCTTCTTCTTTGTTGCCCTTTCATGTAGTTGCTTTTGGTCACGGTATGTTTCTTTTCTTCTTGTAGTGGTCCTCCTACATCTGACGTCTTGGTGTTCCTAATGGTAAGAGGAGGCTGATGGTAGGCAGCCATTATTCTCCTTTTGGTCTTCTGGTGCTTGCGCATTTCTACATGAAGAGATTTATTTTAGGCCATGTGAAGCTTCACCCTCTGCCCCACCATTGGTTGTCCAATCTCAGGAAGTTCTCACCATGCCTTCAAATATCATGTCTCCTTCTATTGCTGCCTCTTCTTCTTTTATTAGTAGACAGGTGCCTGTATAAGGTGAGCGTGAGGTGAGCGTGTGGGAGTTGCTCCCACGTGGTGAGTGTGAGGTGATTGTGTGGGAGTTGTTCTCACGTGGTGAGTGTGAGGTGAGCGTGTGGAAGTTGTTCTCACGTGGTGAGTGTGAGGTGAGCGTGTGGAAGTTGCTCCCACATGGTGAGCGTGAGGTGAGCGTGTGGGAGTTGCTCTCACGTGGTGAGTGTGAGGTGATTGTGTGGGAGTTGCTCTCACGTGTGAGTGTGAAGTGAGCGTGTGGGAGTTGCTCTCACGTGTGAGTGTGAGGTGATTGTGTGGGAGTTGCTCTCACGTGGTGAGTGTGAGGTGATTGTGTGGGAGTTGCTCTCACGTGGTGAGTGTGAGGTGAGCGTGTGGGAGTTGCTCTCACGTGGTGAGTGTGAGGTGATTGTGTGGGAGTTGCTCTCACGTGGTGAGTGTGAGGTGATTGTGTGGGAGTTGCTCTCACGTGTGAGTGTGAGGTGAGCGTGTGGGAGTTGCTCTCACGTGGTAAGTGTGAGGTGATTGTGTGAGAGTTGCTCTCACGTGTGAGTGTGAGGTGAGCGTGTGGGAGTTGCTCTCACGTGGTGAGTGTGAGGTGATTGTGTGGGAGTTGCTCTCACGTGTGAGTGTGAGGTGAGCGTGTGGGAGTTGCTCTCACGTGGTGAGTGTGAGGTGATTGTGTGGGAGTTGCTCTCACGTGTGAGTGTGAGGTGAGCGTGTGGGAGTTGCTCTCACGTGTGAGTGTGAGGTGAGCGTATGGGAGTTTCTCTCACGTGGTGAGGGTGAGGTGATTGTGTGGGAGTTGCTCTCACGTGTGAGTGTGAGGTGAGCGTGTGGGAGTTGCTCCTGAGATGTCCAGCTGTTGCGTCTGGTTCTGAAGATTCCACTTCTTTTGCCTTTTCTTCCACTCTCTTTTTCGTCTTGATCAGTCAGCGTTTCTTCTTTATGCTCTTTCTCCTCTCATTTTACCTCTTTCTCAACTTTTCTGGATCTATTGGGGTTTTGTTTTATTTGCCGTTCAGTTTCTAAGGGGTCACAAATGCCAGCTTTCAGCCACTTAAAGTCAGTCAGCCTTACGTTTTTTGTTTTGCCTAATGATGTCATTCATTTCTGACGGATGGCCGTGGATGGATATGGAGAGGAGCCTAACAAGGAGCCATACAGGAGCCTAACAAGGAGCCATACAGTTGCCTAATTTCTCTTATTTTTTCCACTAGGTTCACCATCTTAATGAACTGTGTCACTGTTATCAATATGCAGATTACAATCATTCCAAACATGTCAGCCACTAATTCTCTTGAATTGCTGCCAAAGTCTCCACATACATCCCCTGTATGAATCTCCTCCGCTCCGTCATCTGAACAGGGCGTTTCAAACCAAAATACTCCATCATGCAGCAACACAATGCAGTGACAAATATTACGATACAAACAATACAATGACAAACACTCAATGGACGCAACACAAAATCACAAGGCCTATTACTCATAAAACATTAATTCTACCCACTAAGAGAAACCTGAATAAACCAGAATTGGAATAGACACTATGAACTGCCTACAGGTTCACCAAAATAGACATTTTAACCACCTGCATCCGTGTGCTTTTCTTAACTCTGCTCCACAGCAGGAATTCCAGCCACCAATTTCAGGCAGTGAGGCTAAATTTCACACTCCCGCTCCATGTGTCTGCCCACAGACTATAAGCTTATTTGTACATCGGTTGCTCACCTTTGTCTCACACCAACATCAAGTCTTTGCTCCTCCAGGAGGTCTTCGCTGTCAGTGGGCTGTCTACACAGGCAGGAGAATCACTGCTACTTACACTGAATTTCAAAACTCACCTTTTCGCTGTAGTGTGCGGCGATTCCTCTCCCACCCAGACAGCCTATGACATGAGGCAAGGAAGAGGTGGACACATTCACTGGGTAGAGTGAGATTTCTGAAGTGCACATCCAGTATCGTAGTCATCAGAACAGTCCAGGGTCAATCCGTCAACATGTATAACAGACCGAGACACAGTGAGCAACACATATAACAAGCAGACTAACAAAAAGACAAGCTAAAGATAACAACAGCGATATGAAGGACACAAACAACGAACGTGCCATTGAGGCAGCAGAACAAGCCTACGCACTGTAACCAAGAGAAAACACAGGTTATAAATGCACAAGGCTAACGAGGAGCTAAACTAAACAAACGTGTAACTAATTACCAGAGGTGGAGGACTAAACCAGGAGCCATGACAACTCAAATGAAAACACTGAGGACATGGAGGATGAACATGGAGAATGAGAGAAGACGTGAATCAAAGAATGAGTTGACAAAGGAGGTCAGTCTCGAGAGCAAACCTGACTGGCGTATATACCTTACAGGATCTTCTAAAGGTGAGGCATCCAGTTCTTCTATTGGCTTCCTCTAATTTTCCAAACTCCATTTAATTGTCTTCTTTATTTCCCAGAAGATGTCCAAGGATGCTTTAACTCAGTTATGTAGCCTATATCTCAGTACACTGTTCCATCTCAAACACACACTAACCTTAGCTTACAGTATTCTCTCATGCTTCGATAAATGTCAAACTTATTAAAAGTCAGTATGGTGTATCTGTGTTCTTCTCTCTCTCTCTCTCTCTCTCTCTCTTTCTGGTACTCCTGGACTCAGAGACTCACACAGGAGAGTATAGGATTGTGTTGGCCTCAGCCCCAAGGCAAACATTCAGGTGGTAAGTGAGCAGAGTTCACACTACAGCCTGACCTGAATGGCTACACGTACTGCAACATAGTGCAACACAGCACGAACACCTGGTCCAGCCCAGGAGGATGTGAGTTCCCTCGAGTCTCAGTCCTACGGTTTCTTCCTTAATCCGCCCAGGGAGTTTTGACTTGTCACTGCCACATCTGGCCGGCTCATTAGGGACCTGGACCAAAACATCCTGCCATGTGTCAATGCATGTCATAAAAAGCTATAGGTAAATGAATTTGACTTGACTTGGCCTACGTGGCGTAGAGGGGGACCAGTCAGCAACACTGTGCTAACATGCCGGCATTGCCCGCAAATGGAACTCTACCCCTAACCTGCCTCTAGCATCACTACTGGGTGTGCTACTGGGTACAGTGATGGCTGTGTTTCTGTACTGAAGGAGAATAACCGAGAGAGGGAGAGGGAAGACTTAGGAATTAAAGGTGGAGGAGTTTAGAACTTAATGTGAATCTCAGAACTTTAACATCTTGCTCTTGAACAGCTAGATCCACTACACTTGATCCCATGCACTGTTGTTTATCATTATTCTCACTCTTATCCCCTGCAATAGGTCCCAATGGTAATTAGGAAGCTGTGTGTGTAGGATGTGTCATACCGATAAATAATGCACCATGTTAAAAGATCAGTTATTTTTAACATACTGCAAGTGATTAAAGTGTGTGTGTGTGTGTGTGTGCGCTCGTGAGTTTGTGTGAGCATGTGTGTGTGTGTGTGTGTGTGTGTGTGTGTGTGTGTGTGTGTGTGTGTGAGTGTGTGTGTGTGTCTGTGTGTGTGCGAGTGTGTACGCGCCAATATATTCTGGTGTGTCAAAGGTACCTAATAGGGGGGGTCACACCTTTGGTATATTTGACACTAGCTCGGACTCCACAGTGTAAAACACAAAACATACTGGATTAACTGAGGAGTTTCTTTCAGTGTAGTGCTGCAGTGCATCAGAGGATATGGGCAAATACCATTTCAGTCATCTGAGGATATAGGGAGATACCATGCCATTTAATATGATTATTTTGTTATCTATTGTGTTAACACGTTAAAAAAGAAATGAAAGAGGACTCTAGATCACATCATAACATCAACATTATAGAAATGCATAGATAAAATTGTTTAAAAACATTTAGATAGAATTATCCAGTGTTTAGGAAAGCGAGAAGATAAGAGTATGCAAACATGTGATATTCTGCTGTGCTCGATCCCAAACCCAAAGATGCCGAATTTTCTTGCGGCTACTGAGAAGAAAAAAAAAACGAGATGCGTTTCATTGTCCTGCCTGCAGGTGGAGCTGTAACACTGCGGAACTAATGAACCGCAGCAGCATGTGAACAGGGCAGAGGGGGACGGGAGAGATGGAGGTGATGAGTGGTTGGAGCAGGTGGTGGGGACGGAGCAAAAAGAAGACAAAAAGCGAGGGGGCATTAAAGATAAAAAATGAGAGAGAGAGAGAGAGAGAGAGAGAGAGAGAGAGAGAGAGAGAGAGAGAGAGCAAAGAGTCCAAAAAGGCATCAAACTGCATTAAAATGGCGAGCTGTCATTAAACCGGTGTGTGTCATCCTTTTTTGAGAGTCTGGTTTGTCGGGCCGTGCAGTGACTGCAGTCCCCCCGTCTGGCCCCTGGTCCTGCATCACTAACGGATGTTTCACGCCGCACTGCCGAGTGCAGCGCTGTGCGCTTCAGATATGCACGTCAACGCCTTCATTACTGCTCGAATATTCACAGCTTTAGGTTAGCAAATATTCAGATCGTCAGCTCTTCTGCAGAAGAGAAGACCACGTGCGTGTAGCACGTTTCTACAGCTAGTGCACAGGAACGTGAAGATCTTGCAGGGTTATTTAACGATAAACAAATAATAATGCCGTAAGCAAAATAATAACACGTGTTCTATTGTAGTTCATTCTGTTGTATTATGTGCTGTTCTATTCTTAGCAATCACTGCACCGCCACTGTTCAAATGGTCAGCGATGCAGCTGGGTCATTCCGGTGGACGGATTGTCCTGTTAACGGCTCAAGCTTTTCTGCTGATGCTGGTATAAAGGTATTCGATATAAGTAATAATCAATGTGTCTCTGTGTGTGTTTTACCATTATCCCTTTTTAGTGCTTTTGACAAATAGGTAGCACAGAATAAGTACGAATCCACAGAAAAGACTGGTGGGGCCACAGTGGACATCAAGACAGGAAATGAATTCATGAAGTCATCTGTAACACACTGCGGTTATGATAGTGTTCTCTCTTTCACTTTATATATCTGTACTGCTCAACAATGACAAGTTATGAATAAAACTTGCGTTGATTTACGTTCTCCAAATCACAAATCTATCAGGTTACTTTATCAGGTTACTCAGGAACACAAGAATTACGGACGCGTCGACAGATATCAGCCCTCAAACGGAACTCTCGTTGAGAGAATCCCTACAGCTATTTTGCTGTGTTGGGGTGATTACTGAAGTTCTACTCGTTTGCTCCAACTCCAGCGATGTTCAGTAGATCCTGCTCGCATCCCACTAGCGAGCTGTGGAGAAGGAAAGAACGCGCCAGGGCGGAGGCGCGCAGGTCATCACTATGTTTAGTGTGCGGGTGGGCGGTCGATGGGCGCATGGTTATACAACTCACTTGCAGCAAGCCGCTCTCGTGTATACGTCGTATGTAAGTTGTGTCTGCAAAACCAACTCCGCAAGAAAAAAAAACAGTAAAAAAAGCTTTCTTTCTGAAGAGCAGGGGGAATTCTGCACGTGTCACGTGTCTGCGTATTTGATATAAGATTAGGATGCATTAATGCACTTTTATATCAAAACGGTCTGATGAATGTACAGTGTGCAGAGCAGCATGTAACCCATGGTACATGCCCAAGGGTGCGGAACATACGCCTAAACTCTGTTCAAGACGTTTCCCCATGTTCGACGTTGTGATCCTCCTAACGTACTCTCTCTCTCTCTCTCTCTCTCTCTCTCTCTCTCTCTCTCTCTCTCTCTCTCTCTCTCTTCTCTCTCTCTCTCTCTCTCTCTCTCTCTCTCTCTCTCTCTCTCTCTCTCACACACACACACACACACACACACACACACACACACACACACACACACACACACACACACACACACACAATTAATTGAATACCGCCATCACCTAAAATGTTTTGGGCGGAGTCATTCCAAGTTTGACCAATCAGACTTCGTTCCGCCTCCGATAGAGTATTGGAGGTGGTGGAATCTGAGCCCGATTTATAAAGGCAGTTTTCGCGTGCAGGATTTTCGGTCCGGCTACCCATACCCTTTAAGCCAAGACGGGCGACACTACCTCATACGCAAAACGCGAAGCTCGTCGGTATCGGAGAGCCCCTGTTGGCGTGTGGACTTCCAGTGAGTCTGAACAGAACCGAGCCGCGTGCGACGCCAATGCGCTGCACACAAGCGCTGTCCAGCCGCCAAGGTGCTGAAACGCACGCGTCGACTCTTCCCTGCGTGACGTAGTGGTGAGTAAAAAACCCAGGAATTCCTGCTTAGACCGCACATAGCGACTTTTTAATGTACGTTATTGCAGTAAGACAATATAAAGTTAAATGCAGATTAGCTGCCTAACGCGATGTGGTGACGTGAGATTTTAAACGAAGGAGGAGTCAGAGAAAGAGACCAGTAGGGCGTGTTAATCGCAGCTTTCGATTTGAGGAACATGGAAAGTGGAGTTCTCTCCGCCCCTTGCAGCGCAGAACTTGGCTTGCTGAATAAATGGAGTGGTAGTCTGAGAGAGAGAGAGAGAGAGAGAGAGAGAGAGAGAGAGAGAGAGAGAGAGAGAGAGAGAGAGAGGTGAGCAAGTTTAAGATTTCTACACTGCAGGTTAGTGGCGGGCGGTGAGCATGGG
The DNA here is from genome assembly GCF_052324685.1 of Brachyhypopomus gauderio. Classification (NCBI taxonomy): domain Eukaryota; kingdom Metazoa; phylum Chordata; class Actinopteri; order Gymnotiformes; family Hypopomidae; genus Brachyhypopomus; species Brachyhypopomus gauderio. The sequence continues at coordinate 13,569,732 of NC_135226.1, forward strand.
CTGTATCGGCTCCAAAACCCCAGTAGGTAAGACGCGGTCTTTAATTTCTGCTCCTCGTTTCTGAGCACGAAGAATGCGCGAGAGAAGCTTCAGGTGCTGAGCACGTCTAAAAGCGTGAAACCTAAGCCTGTCTCTCCCTCACCCCCTGGAGCTTATGCTTATTGTTTAGAATGAAGGCTGCGCACGCGGATTCTGCAAGCTTTGAATGTGTGTGTGTGTGTGTGTGTGTGTGTGTGTGTGTGTGTGTGTGTGTGTGTGTGTGTGTGTGTGTGTGTGTGTGTGCGTGTGTGTGTGTGTGAATTGTGGCTGGAATGCAGATAATGTCTGTATGTGTGTGTGTGTGTGTGTGTGTGTGTGTGTAATGCTGTCAGACGGAAACGGGAGGATGCGAATTTATGCTGGTGCTGTGCTTGCAAGCGCACGTTGCATTGCAACACCTAATAAATGCCTCGGGAACACTGTTCTGCATTTCCAAACCACAAAAGCGTAACGACGCATGTTATCCGCATGTTCTAACCTCTTTTAAGTGTTGCTGAGGGACACAATTCGCCCTCTCACGGACTTATCGCCACCATCGTCCCAATGAAAGGAGATATTGTTTACTCTGTTTTCCTGTCAATTACCCTCCATTAATCCTGCGACAGTGCACGCCCTCTCATCCGCGTGCGGCCCACGGCCAGGACTTGTCTGTTTCGCTCCGACTTTGAAACATGATTCGCGAGACGGGTGAGACTGGAGTTTATCCCAAACACTATAAATCATGCACGTCCGAAGAATTCTCCTCTCCTTCACATCCGCGAGCACAGAAAAGCGTGAAAATACGATGTTCCACTCTCAGGCGAAACAAACGACATGAGATCTATTTTCACAACCGCATCGATTATAACAGCATTGGCTAATCATTTATGACGTTACATTCTTTCAGGGCAGGTTACTAAAACACAGGGTAGTGTAAAGTATGCGGGCACATGCAATTGACGCAAAACTAAAACTCTTTTTTTCAAAGTGGACGAGAATATTTGTCATTTTGAGCTTGTCGAATTAAATCAAGTAGACACCAGACATCCCGACACTTTACTCTAATACTAATATGCTATTATGTTGATATAGTTAGGGCATTGATCTGATGATCAGCTCTAAAATCTCAAAACAAAAATGTACGATTTTATATAGGCCTACGTAGATAAAGTAGAAAGTACCTACTACATCACAAATGTTGAATATGTGTAAAACACAAATAATAATGTAAACCAAGATTTAGTTCATTTGTTTTAATTTCAATTGTTTCAAATTGTTAATTTGGTACATATAAATGTCATCCTGGATATCCTGGACTGTGGTGGGAATGTTATCCCTTCAGCTTGAGATGGCCTTGGCGTAATTACTCCCGCCTTTATGAGTTTGATCCCGGAAGAGACAGGCGCAGCACAGTTACCACGACAACGACAGGACCGAGCTCCTCTAAACGGTTCACTGCGAAATGTAAAAGTCAAACGCTGCTTAGAGGAAAGACGACACACACACACACACACACACACACACGCACTCACACACACACACACACACACACACACACACACACACACACACACACACACACACACACACACACACATTAAGTTTAGGTGAGGTCATTTCAGACACGCAGCAGTCTACAGATGGCCTGACCCGCTGGTGGCCACGAGCTTTTCCGTGTGCCTCGTTCTTCCTCCTGTTGCTCAGTGTGAAGCAACTAACCGGTCTGAGACCAGATGGGCGTGATACGGTCAACCGGTGAACACTGAGATTTGCCACATGGGTTCAAACATACCCGTAAGCTAGTTGTAGGCTAGCACAATTATTAATTTTTGCAAGTATTACTTATATTATCATCGTCATTATACTTATTATCATTCGCATTATTATTATTATGTAGTAGACATATATTAATTAATGTGCATTCGTATATCTCTTGCCAAACTTTACTTTACTGCCTTTACTTTTTCAACCTGTAAAACCTCCTCGGTGAGGTCGCTCCCCGCTGACTTCATGCAGAGATGTTTCCGCCGGTTCATGCACTTATGTACAGGTCGATCCTGTTAGCACATTTAAGCAAGCTGTAGAGAGAGACGGGAGAGGAATGAGACATTGAAACTAACTAAAGAACCACACATAGAGGCAAAGAAAGAAAGAAAGACCCCTATAGATCAGAGGACATGACACCTGGTGCGCAGTGTATTTCAGCTCGTGTTTGGGTCCAGTTCCTTCCACGGGTCAAGCCACGAGGCCATCACCTCAGCGGACACCGCACCACTTTCATCAGTGAAATGCCTGCAGTATATCGGATATCAACCAGCCCATAAACCTGCGATATAGAATTCTACAAGGGCAACCCAAGTGGCTAAAGAGAAGCGTGTCAACGAGGCTGTGGGGGGGGGGGGGGGGGGGGGGGGTAGATCAGGGGGGAGCGATAAAACACAGACCTGATTCAGAGAGGAACATTATTCCGTTCTTTAGTTTGGCCCAAGCGTCTTACGGGTGAACACAGGTCGCTATTTACGTGAACGCTTATTAACATAGCCTAATGATTTATATAATTTTAAGTTTCAATTACTTAAGCATTAAGCACAAAAAACATCGCATATTAAAATTTTTAATTAACAACTATTAGTTTGGCGTTAAATAGCCTAAATGACGCCAGAGACGGGGTCCTGAACAGCAAGTTAGTGTGTTAGTAAAGTACATGATGCTAACATGATGATGTCACCAGTGTTGTCTAATAAGACTTTTACAGTCTCGCCCCAGGAACATTCGAGCGCGACGGGCGCTCGTGGCGTTCATCCAGTAGGGTCCACGTGTCGGTGACGTCCGCGCCGTGAATCAGTTCAGACTATTTGGGGGCGCTCAAGCTGTTACATGAAGCCCAGAATGAAAGACTTCATGAAAGACAAACTTGTTTTTTTTTCAAAAAGGAAACAGACAAATTGACGGCAGGACAGTTAAGAAGGACAGAGACGGGTTTAATATGCCGGTGCATCTCTGGCCATCTCTAAAAGAAACACGAAACATTATGTCCCACTTTTGAATGCATGCATGATTGCATCAGGCGACTGCACGGGGCAATCCCCTACCATGGTAGCCCATTTAGAATTGACTATTTAAGTTCAGCTGAGCTTGGTACAGGAAAAATCTTACCACGATCTTCGTGAAGCAGTAAGTAAAATATGAGTTGACCTGAAAACCAGAATTTCCTGGCCTTGAGAGGTTTTGTTGATTTAAGAACCCGAAAAGAAATAACGTGTTATCGATTGGGTACCATGGCAGTGGACCGAGGGCGGTTGCTGCTCTGTTGTGTATACCACCGTGTTTTCCTCCCACAGTTGCGGGCGCGGATTGGGGCGCAGAGGGTTCGTTTTCTGACCTCGCGCTCTTGGGCAACTCACGGAGCAGTTTGTCACGCGACTCACGCGTGCCATTTGAGGACCTGGACCGTTACCTCGAGGTGCCAACGTCTTACTTGAAACCAGCTCTCTTTCTGTGATTCAGTGTACGGGGACAGCACACGTTCGTTCTTCTTTGTTTTCCATCGTCCACTTCTGTGTACCAACCGGCGCCTGAAGGGAAGCGAGCGGCTCCCACGCGTCAGTTGGGCCCTTAGAAAAGATGATCCGTATATAGAAGACATTGTTGTCTCGCTCCGGGGCCCGTTAGTCACGCGCGATGTCTTTCACTAGTATATGGAACAAGGGGCCGCCCGGTGATACTGTTGGACTCGTCAGTTCAGCCTGCAGTCTGTCGACATAGAGAGAGGGCGCCATTTATTTATATTGGTAATTGGAGATACCACCGTTTTATATGGCACATGACGATTGAACTATGATGTCTATCTGACGTTTATAGTCTGGCAAAAAACAACAACAAATGAACAAACAAAAAACCCTAGCATTATTGGTCGAATAAGACATGCAACATTATTTAAGTTTTTTTTATTTGAAAATAACTGAAAATGGGGTTTCAGGTCAAACAGAAAAAGTCTCAGTGGTGAGTCTCACAGCGAGTGGCTGCCTTTTCCAGTGTTTCCTTTTTGGTGTGTTTTTTTTTTCTCGAGTGCAAGATTTTTCCTCTGGGATCAATAAAGTATTTATCTATCTATTTATCTATTTCTATCTACCTCATGCGATAAAACTGATTGCGCTGCCTGGGGATTTAATTTGAGTTTCCAGCAAAACTCAGTAATTTCCACTTTTTAAAGTAACCTTTTTCCAGCCTTTCTGGTAATAATAAATACTGAATTAAGTAAACCATCTGAGTGGTTAGATACTTCATTTCGTCATCGGCTCCTCACCCTGAGTTTCATTAACCATCACTGTTCACCAGTTACTTTTCTAATTATTCACAAGTCATTCAAAGTAATTAGCAATTAATTTCTACCGATTTCCCTCAGTAGAATCTTCAGTGACGCCTTTTGTAATGGGTTTGCTTTGCCTTGAGCTAATGTCATTGAACTTCCACTCTGGTTTTTGTGGTTCATAGCCGTGTTCTAGTCATTGGCCTATTCCACTTGTAGCAGGGAATGCAGCGTGTTGTCTGTCGTTTGACTTTTGTTGTTGTCGTTTAGGTTACGTCGACTAGTTTGACAAAACTGAACTCCCCTGACCAGTGGATTTATGTTTACTTTCAGTCACTGCTTTAAGATACAGATTCAAAAATGAACGCTTTCTAGTCTTATGCAAATATAATACAAAGGGGTCAAGTGTTCAAGCGTAGACTGAAGACTCACCTGTTTGTTGAGTTCCAGAGCACTAACTCAGCTGATACCACTTGCCATTATTCATAAATTGTATGTCTGTCTATGGTTATTTTTGCTTCTTGGCAAACGTCTAACTTGCAAAACACTAGGTAATGATACTGACTCCTGTAGTTTAGTAGTAGTCTGACTCAATGGTGTCTTGAATTCTGGCCTATCAGTACTATTACCTAGGATGTATTCTGTGATCAGAAGCAAAGCACTTTGTAAGTCGCTCTGGATAAGAGCGTCTGCTAAATGCCGAAAATGTAAATGTAAAATGTGTTCCATCTGAATGATACGCGATATTATAAAGAACACAGAAACTGCTGGTGGAATGGGGAGTGCTGCATTTATTTTATTCATAAGAAGGCAAATAGTGGACTGTATTGGCTTTGGGTATATGTGTGTTTTTTCATAAAAAAAATTATTGTTGTATGACAGCACCAGAAATAAAAGAAAAACTATTTTAAGATAGAGGCAAGGTAACGGTTATTATATTCTATGTGATAATGGCTGTAGGTTAAAACACAACATTCAACAAGCTATACCCTCATCTTCTTTCAGTGATCCGCAGGGACTACAGTGTGTGGGTGTCACATGTTGGATAACCTTTTAAAGAGGCTTTACATGCGCAACTGAATCGCAGTCATCGATGTGGCGCATCTGACGTCATCTGAGAATCAAGCCGCGTAGCCTGGAGAAATTGTTCCATGGTGACCGGTTGCTATAGAAATGCTCGTTTTTTGAGAAGTTGCTCGACGAGAAAACGTTTTACGGACATAGGGGCGCGCGCGCGAGAGAGAGAGTGGTCCATCCACCGAACGGCTACGTGGCATGTCTGCGAGGACGGTCTCGCGCTGCACGGTGTTTTCCATGGAAAAGCTTCTCTTTCTCTGCGGCGCGAGCGGGGAGCCAGCCACGGTGGTGATTCACGTCTTCGTCTTTTGTTCGTCTTGCAGTCTTTATCTTTGCACGTGTGGGGTTGCGTGTTAATCCGAGAGAGCATTTGTCAACTTCTAACTTACAACGTAATGTAGACCGACATCGCTGGGCTCGTTTTGTTGAGCCGCGCTCGGAGGTCGCTGTCCAGTGCTGAAACGGAATCCTTCGATAACGGTGCTCTTCGGTATCATTCTACAGTATAAGCCGCGATATTCTCGGGCTTCCTTAACTTACTATAACCCTGATCCTTTATTCCGTCTTCAGTAAAACATTTTCAATAAGATACAACTGGTTTGTTATTGATCACCAGAAATCCGGTGGTCAATCGCACACCAGTTGGAGCAATCCGCGCACCTCAGAGCATCGTCGGTGATGACCGTGT